>NW_020175533.1:2352844-2445835 GCF_003031525.2 Neophocaena asiaeorientalis asiaeorientalis | reverse complement strand
GTAAAAATATATTTTTATATTATTTAATTATATATAATTAATTTAATTTAATATATTTAAAAATAATTATAATTAATTAATTGTAAATTAAATATATTTAATTAATTATAATTAATTAAATTAAATATATTTTAAAATAATTCAGTTATATATATAAAATCTTGTTTTCCCATTTAATAGTAATGCATAGAGGTTGCTTTTTTTTCTGGAAAAGTGCTGGTCCTAAGACATAACAAAATCATACAAACATTACCATAAATTCTTTAAAATGACAATTAAGGAGAGGAAATAATTATAAATGGTTCAATACAAGTTGTATTATTTAATTCATTTAACAAAGATGTACTGAGTATTCACTGTGTATTGGGTAGGCACTGTGATAGCAATGGGTACATGGGAATATAAAATTAAAAAGCTAAAACTCTTTGAGTAGTTGAAGAGTAACCTACCAGTACTGTATCAGGAATATAAAGAAAAATAAGGCAATAATTAGGCCTAAGCTTGTGGGGCCTGGGACAATAGTACTTGTAGAGGTCCCTGCACACCCTCCTTCTCCTCTGACCTCTGGTTCTGATCTACAACATCAGGGGCTTCGCATACATGCACATGAACCTTAAGGTCCAACTCCATTCAAGCTCCATCTATCCCCTTCCAAACACCTGCCCCTTAGCTACCCCTTGGGCCTAGGGAGCACACCCCAGGGATGCAGTTCACTCTTGGAAGAACAGACCTGGGAAAGAGGTATGTTGCAGGGATTGCTGGGGTCTTGTGTAGCTTGAAAGTGGTGATGGGCAGGTCAGACACATCTCTTCCGCTCTACAGACTCCTCACCCCATAAGGAATGGCAAAACTGAAGGAAAATCAGAGTGGAACACTCTTAGGCATGGAGTCCAGGACAAGGACCCGGTGGCACTACTGGCAACAACAGTGAGGTACAGAGGAGGGATGGTTTGGAGGGCTGTTAAGGTGGTATAATAGATATAGTTAAGTGAATGACTGGATATAAAGGGGGGTACCCATAACTGTAGAAATGTCCGATAAGTGGTTGACTACAGGTTGCAAGCTAAGGAAAGAGGTCTGAGATGAGAGATATACATTGGGTTTGGGGAACAAACTCTGGAGAATACCATCATCTTTTAAATAGTCAGGGGAAGAGGAGTCTAGAAAGACAATTGAGAAGGAGCAATTATGGAGGCAGAAAAAAAAATAAAACAGGAAAGACTGGTGTCATAGTAACTAAGGAGAGAAGGGTTTAGAGAAGATGAAAGTGAGGCACCAATAATTTCAGATCAAACAGAAAGAGGGTTTAACTGAAATGTAACCACTGGATTCGGCAACAAGGAGGTCTTGCATGATCTGAGCAGAAGCAGTTTCAGGAGACTGCTGAGGATGGAAGTTGGATATGTGAGAAAATGGAAATTTACAATTAGACTATTCATTCTAATTGTTAAAAACAGATGCCAGAACAAAACTTAGGTATATGAACTTGACAGTATGAAAAGGAAAAACACCCAGCTTAAATGAACAGTCTGAACTTAAAAGTCTCTCTGCCTTCACATGCTGAAAGATAAATGCAACTTGTTATGGTTGTCCTAATGCTTTTGAAGCACTCCTGAAGGAAGCTGGCTTTCAGAAACTCATACCGATTGATCTGGGCTGACTGTTAAAAACAACATGGACATATATACACTACCAAACGTAAAATAGATAGCTAGTGGGAAGCAGCTGCATAGCACAGGGAGATCAGCTCGGTGCTTTGTGACCACCTGGATGAGTGGGATAGGGAGGGTGGGAGCGAGGGAGACGCAAGAGGGAGGAGATATGGGAACATATGTATATGTATAACTGATTCACTTTGTTATAAAGCAGAAACTAACACACCATTGTAAAGCAATTATACTCCAATAAGGATGTAAAAATTAAAAAAACCAAAAAAACAACAACACAGAACAACAAAAGAGGTGTGATTCACAACCTTCCGTTAAGTGAAGTAGATCACATAACTTAACGTTAATTTTTCTGTCATGATTACATGCTTCAGTTTTGTTTTGCAAGTAGCAGTTAAGTTCCTTGTGGGTAAGGACCACGGTTTCTAAACTCCCCAGAGTGCCTCCCAGGGTGTGAAGGCAGTGTGGATGCTCTCCAGGATCCAAGTACAGGGAAGTGGGGCCACCGAAATACACAACTAACCTGTGTTGTACAAACCTCACAAGGTTCCACCACATACATCACATCAGTTCCACTTGTAAATTTTAAAAAGCTTCTATTCAGCAATACAAAAAACAAGGTGATTAATATTTGGGAAACAAAACTTTTAGAAAAAGAAAATGAGAGTGGTTAGAGAGAGGCCAAGGCTTTAGCACTGTCTCCAGCACAGTGCACCCGGGGAGGGCAGGCAGAAGTTAGCAGCATGAGGATGTAGTTTTGTCTCCTGGGCAATAAGCTCTGTAGCAGAAAGGGAGCTCTCTGGAAGCTGACTAGTTAATTCAAGGGGTCTAACTCTTGCTTCCTTGCCTGAAACTTCATGCCTGATGAAGATGGGTATACTCGTATATTCAGTTAGGAGACTGCAGGTGTCCTGACCTTTGCAGGTCAAGCCCTGACAGACATGCCAAGGCACAGGGGTGCTGCTCTCCTTCATCCCAGTCTCCTCTCACTGGTCCCTTAATTGACTCCCTCTCCTTGTCTACCCCTCCCCATCCAACTTCCTTTTCTTCCCTTCTGCCTTGAGTCTTTTTTGTTTGTCCCTTTTTTTTCTCCTTACATAGCTTCTGCCTACTTCTGAGGCCTAGTTTACAGTCCCCACAGGCCAGGTGGAAAATAGGGGAATTTCCCTTGTGGGCTGAGAAGAAGATTAGATCAGAGCTTTGGGAGTTTTTCCAGCATCAGCAGAACCAGATGGTAGAGACTAGGAAGTGGGAGCGGCCCACCAGTTGTCGGTACTGCTGAGGCTGGCTGGCCCACGGCAGGCATGAGGACACCTAGCATGGCCTGGCCACATCTGCCCCGGCCCTGGGCACCTCAGCCCTCAATTGCTGCCCCTGCCCATGGAGAGGCCAAGGCTCAGGGGCACGTAGTGTGGCATTTCTGCACAGCTGCATTCCTTTTCTTATTATTCAATATACTACAGCTTTTCAAACAAATGCCAATAGCTAAAGTTCAAACTGAAGACCTGTAAGTTCGTGTGTTTTCATGTACTTGACATTTTAGCTTGTATTTAATGATATTCTGGTATCCCAACCTTTTGCTTCCTGACATTCTGGAACAAATACCCATGATTCTTAAATTATTTTCTACTTAGAATAATACGATGTTTTAGAGTTTGAATTTTTATAGTTGGAAAAGACTTCAAACCTCAGCTAGATAACCCACCCTCTTGATTTTATAGAAAAACCGAGTTCCAGAAAAGCTAATAATACATTTAAAATCACACTTATTTTATAACTTATTTATAACTTTCTTTTCTTCAAAAAGTATTTGTGAGGGGAGTTCCAAAGTCATGTAACTAGCTAATGGCTAAGCCAGGACTAGAAATCAAAATTAAATGTGGTTTCACCAGTCCACAAATTTTTTTTTTCTTTTTTTTTTGCAGTATGCGGGCCTCTCACTGCGCTGCAGAGCACAGGTTCCAGACGCACAGGTCCAGCGGCCATGGCTCACGGGCCCAGCCGCTCCGCAGCCCGTGTGATCCTCCCGGACCGGGGCACGAACCCGTGTCCCCTGTATCGGCAGGCGGACTTCAACCACTGAGCTACCAGGGAAGCCCCCTTTTTTTTTAAGTTTAATTTTTTTTAATACAGCAGGTTCTTATTAGCTATTTATTTATTTATGGCTGCATTGGGTCTTTGTTGCTGCACATGGGCTTTCTCTAGTTGTGGTGAGCGGGGGTTACTCTTTGTGGCGGTGCACGGGCTGGCATATTTTTATTCTATGCAGAGATGTACTTTATAAACCTTTATTATGACTAGCACTGGGGATAACATTAGAGAGTTGGCTTTTTAGAAACTGAGCAGATATTTCCTCAGTGTAAATCCAGCATTCTTAACTTAAATTCTATGTATTTTTAATGAGAAATGATTTAGAATAAGAATACTTATCTCTAACACTCAATATGCCAATGGTTCACAAGCTTTCTCCCAATTCCCCATTCCTAATCATCCTGCATGAGAATAAACTCATGTGTTACAGGATTTCCTGGATATTGAAAATGGTCTAAAGTGCTAGAAGTAGTTTTCCTTTATTTAGCCCAAAAAGGCAATAAAAAGGGTCAGAGATGCTATGAATTAATTACAGGAAAAAAGAAGTTAGGAAGGGAGAAACAGACTGAAATGGTGAAAAGGAATGAGCTTTCTAAAGATTTTTACCATAGCCTCAGTTTTCTTTTATGAAAATCTACTTCCCTTTTGTACCCTTTAATAATTTTGGCCAATTATGATCCAATTAAAAATATCTACTGCATATCTACTATGGTCAAGGCACCTACAGCAGACACTAAAGGGCATATAAAGATAAGAACTATAGTCTGGGCCTAAAGAAGCTTATAATAATAACATATCAAGTACAGTTACAGAAAGTTCATTAAAAAACACAGTGAAAAGAATATTGGGTTAGATATCAAAAGACTCAGCTTCTAGACTTATCTAAATTTATTAACTGTATAATCTTTGGTGAATCACTTATTCTCTTTCATTTCAATTTCCCCAAAGGTACTTTATCTCACAGGATTTTTATTAAGGCCAAATACAATAATCTCTCAGCAAAGCTCGGGAGAAAAATGGACTTAGTCCTGGTCTGAGAGAGGCCTACCTCCCCCCATTTTGTCTCATAACGTTTTTTTTGTCTCATAACTTTTACTTTGTCCTCTTAGTTTAAAAGTATTTTATATATATACTCGTAGTAGAAAAGAAGTGCATAGAGAAGAAAAAGTCCATAAATTCAATGATTCAGTAACTCATATAACCATTCCTAATATTTTGATTTTTCAGTCTTTTTTCTTTCAGTTTTTTTTTCCAATGCATCTCTCAATCAAGACAGGCACAGGTAATCATAGATATCAAATTGAATATACAGTTTTATGCACTAAATCATTTTAACTTTATAGTGCATAATAAGCATTTCTCATTTCATTCTTTATGTCATAATTGTTAATAGCTCCACTGATAGTCTATCATACAGATGTACAAAAACTCATTTAACATTTTCCTAATGTTTGTTACTTATTTGTTAATATTAATAATGGTGTTGTGATAACCTTTGTATAAAAATATTTGCCATTTCCAAATTATTTCCTTAGGGTCGGTAAGTCAGAGGGTATGAACATTTTAGATCTTATGAAATATACTCCAAAGTTGTATTTCAGAAGAGCCTGTAGCAATTTACAGTCCCATCAGTAGTGGTCAACAGTGCCTGCCTCACCAGCATTGAATACCACTATTTAAAAAATACTCACCTAAAAATAAAGAAAAAAAATTTTTTTTAATTTTTAATAGAAAAATAAAAATTACACACAAAGTTGGTGTGTTAGTTTTCTATTGCTGTTATAACAAATTACCACAAACTTAGTGGCTTTAAGACAACACTCATTTATTCTCTTACATTTCTGTAAATCAGAAGTCCAACATGGGTCTCACTGAGCTAAACTCAAGGTGTGGCATGGCTATGTTCCTTCCTGGAGGCTCTAGAGAAGGATATGCTTCCTCGTCTTTCCCAGTTTCTGGCAGCCACCTGCATTCCTTGGCTCCTGGCCCCCCTCTTCTGTCTTCAAAGCCAGCAACAGTGGTTTGAGTCCTTCTCACACTGCATCTCTCTGACTTCCTCTTCTATCTCTCCTTTTAGGACTTTTGTGATTACGTTGGGCCCACCTGGATAACCCAGGATACTCTCCCTATTTTAGGGTCAGATGATTAGCAAACTTAATTCCACCTACTATCGTAGCTCTCTTTTGCCATGTAACAGAACACATTCACGGGTTCCGGGTATTAGAACATGGACATCTTTGGGGGATGGGGGTATTATTCTGTCTGTCACACTTGGTAAGGCCAAAAGGGATCTCCTTGTTTGTGTGTGTGTGTGTGTGTGTGTGTGTGTGTGTGTGTGGTTTTTTGCGGTACGCAGTCCTCTCACTGCTGTGGTCTCTCCTGTTGCGGAGCACAGGCTCCCGACGCGCAGGCTCAGCGGCCATGGCTCAGGGGCCCAGCCGCTCTGCGGCATGTGGGATCTTCCCAGACCGGGGCACGAACCCGTGTCCCCTGCATCGGCAGGCAGACTCTCAACCACTGTGCCTCCAGGGAAGTCCAGGGATCTCCTTGTTTTAATTTGCATTTCATTTTTTGACTACTGGTCTTTTTTCCCATTGGTATATTACAATTTTTCTTATTTTGAATGAGTGCTTAATATATTTATTTGTATTATTTACCTGTTCTTGCCCTTATTTTGACAAATATTTTCTCCTGTTGGTCAATTTTGTTTTAAGCTTAACAATTTGTACACTCAACAGTTTGTAAGTGGTCAGATCAATTTTTCTCTTTATAATTTTCCTGTTTTTCATGCTTTAGAAAAAAATTCCTATGTAGAGATCAGATAAATATTCCTATATATTGTTTTCCAACTAAATATTTAACCATTTAATTCATCTGAATTTATTTTGATGCATGGTATAAAACGAGGATCTAAACTGACCTTTTCCTCCTAAATAGCCAGTTTGCCTGTGGTAGAGACAATAAACTATCCCCCAGTGTCCATTCTCTCTATTTTCCTTTTAACTACAGAGCACCCCAAGTCTGTGCTGGGGTGAGCTACAGTCTGCATTTCCAAGCTCCCCCTGCAGTGAGGTGGGGTCTTGTTACCAAGTTTGGGCCAATGTGATGAGAGCGGGAGGATTTCAAGGTCACCTCCTTGAGGATAAAATGCTCTCCCTGGTCTCCCTCTCCCTCTTCCTGTGGGATGAAATGTTACTAGAGTGTGGATAAATCCACTCTGGACTGTCCTGCCAAGGCATCTCCCTAGGGAAGCAACAAGATAGAGGGAACTTAGGTTCCTTTGTAGAACAGAGCTGCCTAGGCCCTGGCCCACCTGCCAATTCTGGACTATCACATAAGAAAGAAATACTATCTTGTTTCAGCCATTATATTTTGAGACTCCTCACTATTACAGCTTAACTGTTCCCTGATTGAGAAATTAGCTCCAGAATTAGGATTCTGCATTCAGAAAGGCATAACATATTTGGCACTGACTTAGTGGTTAGGCTGCAGGCTGAAAAGGCAGGTGACTTGCGAGATGCAGCAAAACCACTGCTTGTGATTACCTGGAACTGGCTGGAAAAAAATCAGAACACTACTCTGTTTCCTGCCCCTTGCCGCTTTTAGGATGGCGCTACAAGAGAGATGGAGCCAGGCAAGTGGTAGCTGGTTTGCAAGCACAGACGGAAGGGACAAGAGCTCTGCTAAGCGGGTTTCTCTCAGCCCAAGGCCTACTATCCAAATTTAATGAGAATCCAGGAATTTGAAGCCTCAGGTTGCTTCTGTATCCTAAAATGGCAGGAAATAACATCCTTCAGAGCCTGTCTAGCAGCAAAGATCAAATTAAAGGTGGTATTTTCCTACCCAGTCCTTTTTTCAGATGGCATCCTGGTAGCCACCACGAAATTGAGGGAAAAGGGATGAGCTGAGCACAGAAGGAGTAAAGGAAAGGAGATTCAGCAGGTGTAAGAAACACAGCCGTAAGTAAAAATCTTTGGATGTGGCTACATTTACATGAACCCACTGGATGTAAATAGAGAAGCCTACTAAATGTTTGAGGGAAGTGTATCACCAAAGACACTGCAAAACGGTTCTATGAAGCTTTAAGATGCTTGATTCCTAAAGTAATCCTGAGGTCCCCAAATCAGTATCAGGCAGAAAGTGAAACACAACAGCTATGTAGCCCCTAAGAATGGCATAGCCTCCAACTTCAGGTGTATTCACTAAGAACAATGGACCAAAAAAGAGCCTTCCCAAGGACAAAGCCAAAATCACAAAGAACAATCAAAGGGGTCACTCCCAGAGAACCACAAAGACCTGATAGAAGCCAGAGACTCTGGATTTTGAGTTGGACACAATAACTGGACTGGACTGTGGGTCTTATCCTTTGAGGAAAGGTGAGTATGTTCTTTGCATGGGAAGAGCGGGTACATGGATACATGGAGACATTTGATAGCAGAGACTACTAACTGTCTCCTTACATCCATTCTCCCTTTCTTTTGTTATAGCATCCATGCATTTTTTGTTGTTATTTCTTAAATTTATTTTCAAACCAACTTTGTTACCTGGGACAGAGAACAAATCCTCCCTTTCCTACAAAAAGAAATCAAATATGACATTCCATGGCAAAAATGAGACTTCCACAATCTTCCTAACAGGAAGTACTTGTTTCTAGCTGAGATTTCCTACCCAGAGGAGTACTGCTTAATTTAGTGCCAATTTAGTGCCTTGTACCATTATTTCTGTTTATGCTGTGATAGCTATATCTTTTTTTTTTTTTAAGCATCCTTGCATTTTAACTGGGGGCATGGCTGCTGAGCTACATTTCCAGCTCCTCTTGCGGATACGTGTGGCCATGTACTAAGTCTGTACCAATGGGATGTGAGTAGAATTGATACATACAGCTTCCTAGTGATCACCTAAAGACGTAGTCACTTGCCCTGGATGTCCAATTTCCCCTTCCTGTGGGCTACAATGAAAGCACTGATGATGAGCCAGCTTTGACCACTTGGACAAGGATATCACCCCAGGGGATGTTAGAACAACAGAAAAGGAACTTGGGTCCCTGGAACAGAGCTGCCTACATGCCTGGAGCAGCCCACTATCTTTTAGACTGTTTCTTGGTAGAAAAATAAACTTCTATTTATTGAGCTTGTGTATTTTTTTCTCTCTTTACACAGCTTAGCCTATGCTTTACAAATACACAGACTGTCAATAAATGTTGACTGCCGAGTTATGAATTTAAATAATGAAATCTGAAATCTGCAAACCAACATTTGTTAAGAATGTCTATTATGTTCATTTTCCCATTCTCTTTTCAGAAGTGCTTATATTTTTATATTATTTTATAAGTTAGATATCATATTTGCAACACATATTTTTCCTAGTTTGTATTTTAATTTTATGATTTCTTTTAGAAGCATGAGGGTTCAAATGTTTATGTAGTCAAATCTACAAATGCTTCCCTTATGATTTCTTTCACTGTTTTTATACTTGGAAAAGCAATCTCTTTAGGGATAAGATTAAGTTTCCCTTACACTGTTTCATTTTAAATATGAAGCTCATCAGTCCATCAGGAATATATTTTAATGCACGCTGTATGGTTAAGTATCCACATTTCTTTTTCTAATACGTAACCAATTTGCCCAAACACATAATAGATAAATCTATTTAATAAAATATGCTTTATTTAGTAACCCTACTGATTTATGTGTTTATTATTATATGTTAAATTATTACCAATGTCTACTTCTGGACTATTTTGTTCCTGTAATCATTCTGTTGCAGATAAAATAATCTTTTACTTGTTTGTGCCTTTCCATATGAATAGGGAAAAAAAAATCTATGGCAAATCTTTATCCAGAAGAAAAGAATAAACAGACATTTGCAACAGACTTTGAATATATTCTCCATAACTTTCAACTCAGTTTACTCTGAAAATCCTATCAACATTTGTGATTATGATTATGTACAGTAAGGAGAGACAGGGTTATAAATCAGGGAGGGGGTCTCAGGGGATTTCTGGATTTCTAACCTGGGTGATGGGTACATAGCTGTCTTTTTCATGATTATTTCACTAAATTGTACATAAATGTTTTATGTACTCTTCTATATGCATAGTATATTTAACAACAAAACAAGTAAATTTAAAAAATCATATATGATATTATAGGTCCTTAGAAGAAATGTCTCAGAAATAATCACATTCCAAAGACAATCAAAAGGGAAAAAAAGCATCTTCCAAAACTCTAAAGATCACTTTACATATCTTCTATTAGCTTTTTCCCCTGTTAAATGCTTATTATGAGGAGTTAATCTCCTACCAATCTTTCTTATCTGAATCCCAGCTGACCATCACGGAGAACTATATTCATGAAATCTGACCTCTGGAGTTTTAAGAGTCAAATTGCAAATAAAACTATTAAATAGAAGATAAATCTTAATCTGCTTTAAAATAAGACATTAAAAATATTATGTGATTATACTGCAGGATGGGCAAGCACAATGCAGTTACTAGTTAAAGTGAGGATGCTACGTACCTAGGGCAGTCAGGTTGTCAAACTTAAAATGAGTATAAAATTAACTAAAGGAGCTTGTTAAGACTAAATGAGTAGGACTGGGGTGGGGCCCAGGGATCTGTATTTTTAATAAGCAGCTTATCTGTGGACCATACTTTTAGAACACACTGATCAGAATCCTATGTGTTTTACAGAGAAGAGTCTTCATTCTTAAATCTACCAATTGTTCATTTTTATATCAAAGGGTTTATATTTCTATACTGGGGAAATTTACATATAACCCTTCCTTGCCTTTCCTTCTCTTATTCTCATTATTGAAGATCTGATGTGTTCATTTTAGTTTCTCTTAACTACTGTTTTCAGTCCAAAAGGTGATATATTCACATGGTAAAAATATTCTCAAGCAGAGAAAAGAGTATAAAACAAAAAGTAAATCTCCTTTCCACCCCAGACTTCCAGGTTCCCAGGCTTCCTCCTCAGAAACAACCAATGGTAATGGTTTCTTTCAGAAACAGTCCTTACCAAATACATCCCTCCCACTTTTTTCTAAGTATGAATATATTAAACATAACATTAAAAACTTTGTCTTTTATAAAACTCAATGATATATCTTGGAGATACTTCCAAATCAGCATTTATAGAACTTTCACCTCCTTTTCACAGCTTCATACTATTCCACTATATACTTCACCATCACTAGTCCTTTGTGGGAGACATTTGGGCTGCATCCAGCCTTTTGCTATTACAGGCAAAGCCACACAAATGTGATTTTCCTTACAAACTGGTAGAGCTTTATATGTGGGCTAATTTTCTAGAATGACAAGTATTGGGTTAAAGGACATGTGCATTTTGAATTTGATAAATACTGCAAAAATGCCCTCTAAATAGAATGCCCCAAATTGCTTGCACATCAGCAATGCCTATTTTTCCCTATACCCCGGGCAACACAGCACATTATCATACTTTTTCATCTTTGCCAATAAACAACATATAATTGCTCTTTTAATTTTCATTTCTTTAATTATTTTTTTAAATGGTTTGCCTCTTTTTTTAAAAAAAATTATTTATTTATTTATTTTGGGCTGCGTTGGGTCTTCGTTGCTGTGTGCAGGCTTTTCTCTAGTTGCGGCGCACAGGCTTCTCACTGTGGTGGCTTCTCTTGTTGCAGAGCACCGGCTCTAGGTGCGTGGGCTTCAGTAGTTGCAGCTCGCGGGCTCTAGAGTGCAGGCTCTAGAGCGCAGGCTCAGTAGTTGTGGCGCATGGGCTTAGTTGCTCGGTGGCATGTGGGATCTTCCTGGACTAGGGCTCGAACCCGTGTCCCCTGCGTTGGCAGGCGGATTCTTAACCACTGTGCCACCAGGGAAGCCCTCATTTCTTTAATTATGATGAAGTGGTTGAGCATCTTAAGATTTGTATTTCAATTTCTGTAATTATTTGCTCATATCTATTACCCATTTTCCTACTGACTTGCTATTTTTCTTATTGATTTAACAGAGTTCTTTTCAACTAAGGAAATTATCCATTTGTCTTATTGTTGCAAACATTTCACAGTTTTTAACTTGCCTTTTGACTTTGTTTTATAATGTATTTAATCATGCAGATATTCTACATTTTTATGTAGTCAAAAGTATTAAGCTTTTCTATGGCTTCTGGGATTTGTGTCTTAGTTGGAAGGTCTTCCCATTTTAAGATTATTAAAAACGAGTCTCATTTTCTAATACTTCTATGGTTCATTTTTTATATTTAAATGCTTGATCCAATTGGAATTAAGTGGTAAGGCAGAGATTTAGGGCTCTTGATTTTTTTTTTCAGATAGCTGAGCAATTATCATAAAACCATTTACTAAACAATTCGTCTTTTCTAGTATGGTCATTTTAAATGTAATATTGCCAGCTACAAAGCATTTCACAATGGAGTGTATTTCTAGAAAATCTGTGTTTACTAGAACCATACTATTAAACTATCTAACACATGTTAGTAATCTATTGTTAATATTAATGAAAATTATACTGAATTGAAAGATAATATTATGAGAATCACTGAATAACCCTATGATTAAAAGCAGATATGACCTACTATAAGTTCACCTTCTAGAAGTTTGTAAATTGTTTACTGGGCATGCTATATCGTATTTCACACTATAAAGTAATGCCATCTGGTGCGATAGAGCAATGCCACCTGTAATGTTTTTGGTATGATTTGCTTCCCAATCATAGAAAACATGCTTTATAGTTCATTATTCTAAGTTCTTTATTTATTTATGATGTTAATGAAAGTGGCAAAATAATTTTTCTTGAATTTTCATTGGTACTCTGCAGATGAAAGAAATATTGATACTATGAAGAGGTAGACCACGGTTAGGAAGGTGGTAATAATAGGTGTATTGAGGAAAGGGCTTGTCAGAAAGCTGCTACTCTCATGTCTTTAAGACTCATAGAAGATAAAATACAGGAAGTAAAGGGTGCAGGGACACTGTTCAGAAGGCTGGGTCAGAAGCTCAAAAAGCTCCAAGTGGAACAGGGCACAGAAAAAGATCACTAAATACTTGTTTCAGTGCTAGCCAAATGCTTACTCAAGGTCTCTATCCCTTCCTCTTCAGTGTCACGGAGACTGAAGCTTAAAAGTGGTGATCTATTGAAACTGCTAGTGAAAATACGCATTCTAATTGCAGCATTTTCATTTTAATAGCTGCATATGCATTGTTAATAATACTGCTCTAAAGAAATAATGTATGGACATAAAGTGAAGTCTCATTTCAAGGGGATAATATCCTAACATTCCTTATAGGTGAAGGCACAAAGACAGAAAATTCAACTTCTACTTTCTTTTTATGAAAGGTTCAATCTCTCTCTCTCTTTTTTTTTTTTTTTTTTTTGGTACGCAGGCCTCTCACTGTTGTGGTCTCTCCCTTTGCGGAGCACAGGCTCCAGACACGCAGGCTCAGCGGCCATGGCTCACAGGCCCAGCCACTCCGCGGCATGTGGGATCTTCCCGGACCAGAGCACGAACCCGTGTCCCCTGCATCGGCAGGCGGACTCTCAACCACTGCGTCACCAGGGAAGCCCTCTTGTAACTCTTTATTTCTCTTTCTTTCCTTTCCTATCTTTGTTTACATTTCTTTATGAGCTCTATTTTTCATACCATTTTCTCTACCAAGAGAGTCAACTCTTTATTATTCCTATAATTTTATATCTGAAAAGAATATGAAGGGATATAAGATTAGAGAGAAGCAATAGAATGGATGGCACAAACAGAAGAAAAACTAACAAAAATACCAGTAGGCATTTTTAAAGAACTCATCGTTGAATTTAAGCTTACACTGACATCTGTACTTAAAGACTGTAGATGCTTTTAAAAAAACTGGATATTTGAAAAATTAAGAACATCTCAAACACAATGAAACTCATCTGTTAAAACCTCACTCAGAAGGATAGGAAATGAAGACCAATGTTCCACAGGAACCCAAATGATTCTGCTATCTGCCTTTTAAAATATGAAACACATGTACTCTAAATTTTCTGGAAAGATAACGTATTTTGAAAATTTGAAAAGGAACAGCATTTATTTTGAAGTGAAAAATTCTGTTCCAAATGAAAGCCAACATCTTATACCTAAAATCCATTCCTTCCTCCTCCTGTGCCCCATGTCTCTGTTAATGGAATCAACAATTTCAGAGTCTCCAGAGTGCAACCTCAATCATATCACCTCTGATATCTTTCTATCATGTTCTCTCTCGCATCTGTGCTATCCTTTCCATTCCTACAACTTCCCCGGGCAAGGGAGTCATTCTGGACTCCTCACTTTCTCTTATTCCCTTTATTCAATCCACTGGCAAATCCTTCAAAATATAATCAGAATTTGACCACTTCTCACCACCACCACGGCCAAAACTATGGCTCAAGCCACCATCATCTCTCACCTGGTTTATTTTACTGGTTCCCTACCTGGTCTCCTCACTCTTGCCCTAGACCTTCAACATCAGTCTATTCTCAATAAAGCAGCCTGTGACCATGGTCCTCAGCTCAAAGCTGCTAATGATTTCTTAGCTCAGAAAAAGGTGAAGTCCTTATGAGGTCTTTTTTTTTTTTTTGCGGTACGCAGGCCTCTCATTGTTGTGGCCTCTCCTGTTGCGGAGCACAGGCTCCCGACGCGCAGGCTCAACGGCCATGGCTCACGGGGGCCCAGCTGCTCCGCGGCATGTGGGATCTTCCCGGTACCAGGGCACAAACCCATGTCCCCTGCATCGGCAGGCAGACTCTCAACCACTGCGCCACCAGGGAAGCCCCCTTACGAGGTCTTGAAGGACCTGGTCTCACACTCCCGCCACCACCCATAACTGCGCTAGTCTAATTTCCTACCACGCTTCCCATGAAGTCTGGTTCAGCGGCTCCAGCCCCACCAGCCTCCCTGCCAGGTGTGCTCTTCCCTTCCCACCCTTTATACTTGCTCTTCTCTCTGCCTGAAATGCTTGTCCCTTACATAATGCATTGTCCATTCATTCCTTCAAGCTTTCTCCCCAAAACGTATCTTCCCAGTAAGAGTTTTTTTGCCCATTCTTTCTGAAATTTCACCATCCTTCCACTGACATTTCAAATCCTTCTTTCCTATTTTATTTTTCTTTCCATAGCACATACTATATATTTAACTTATTTATCTAGTTTATTGCCAGTCTCCCCAACTGGAATATAAACTCCACGAGGTACAGATTTTTCTATTGTGTTTTCTGCTATATTCCCCATGTGCAGAAGAGAGCTTGGCACACAGGAGGAGCTCAGTGAATTTTGTCGAATAAATGAACTAATAAATGAATAAAGAAATAAAACAAAACAATGACTCCAGCCTGGGCTCTCACTGCATCTTTTCAGGCCTCCTGCTGGCACTCTCAACCCTCTGTAATCAATCCTACAGACTTCAAATCAATCGTTTACCTCATATACATCTGATCTTATTGCTGCTAAGATTAAGAACCTAAGTGGCTCCCAACTGTCCAGTGAGAAACTACAGTTCTACAGGATGGCATCAATATCCTTCACATTCAAGATACCCTTTTCTAAACTCATCTCTATATATTCCATTCTTATGTCTTATTCTGTACACCAGTGTCTCCCAAACGTGAGTAATTTATGCTCCTTTTTAAGGGGAAAAATTTTCTCAATGGCTCTTAAGGTCAAATCCAAGGATCCCAGTTAGATAAAACACTAGGAAACTGACATCCTGCTTAATAAAAATGTCTCTTAATTACAGATTATTATTGGTTTAAAAATCTTTTAATATTATAACCAAAAGGAAAACAAAATTTTTTAAATCTTCATATACCCTGCAGCCCCTGAGAATAAATCCATGGATCCCAGGTACAGAAATGCTGCTGTACAGAAATGAAGCTACCTACCCATCCTGGAAGAGGCCTGTGCTTACCTGCCTCTGTGCCTTTGTTTCTGTTGTTCCTCTACCCTGGAATATCATTCCCCTAACTATAGTTATCAAAATTCTACTTATCCTTCAACGCTTACTTTAATTATCACCTTCTTCATGAGCCCTTCCTTTTGAGATCCTCAGCCAAAACTTACCTTAGTCTCTTGGGGCAATTTTATAAATCTCCTATGGCATTAACTACATTATTCTTCCTTATGTTATACTATTATTTTCCCATGGTTATAGCTCCCAGATAGTGTGAAGATTAACTTGTTCTCTATTTATTTACACAACAACTAGTATAGTGTCTTCCACATGACAACTAATAAATGCCCACTGAATTAATCATGTCAGGAAAAAAAATGCTACTATAAATATGACCCTCTACTGATCTAAAATATGGAACTGTTTACTAACAGCTTATAACTAAACATATATAATATACTCATAACAAAAGAGAAAAATGTGGAGAAAAAATTTTAAGTTACTTATATGATTTACCTTCTTTTAAGCACTAAGTCTGATATAGGTATGCATCTTAGACCAGTTCCCAAAACCATAAGGAAAGATGTCAGAAGCACAGTTATCCGAAGACCTAAAAGGAAACAAAAATATCTGGATTATTTTCTATTTTCTTTTCAAGTAAGTCAATGTTAAGAACAAAGATTTTTTTACTCAGTCATACTGGTATTATATTCTAATACAGCTTTTCTCTATAACTCCCAATATGGGGGGAAAAAACCTCTCATGCTGAAAATGAAATGATTCTAACTTTAATAGAAAACTTGAATGATCACATCGAGGATAGAGGAAAAAGTTCTATTAGCTCCGGTTTTTCAAAATGAATGGCTAGAATGCTTTGTTCAGATATAACAATAAAAAATATAGAAAATAATTTTAAAAGACAAGGTATTTTAGTTTTATATCTCAAATATAAAATTTCTAATTTTCGAATGCAAGCTGTTAATAAAAAAATTCTAAACTGCCCCTGAAAAGTTTTTTAAGATGATAGAATGCTTTAAATTTTCTCAAAAAATGACAAGTGGCCGATTACTTCTTTTATCTTATAATGAGAACAAGTTTGTTACAGGGTCTTAGGAGATGGTCCATTAGAACCCGCTGATTATTAATACAATAATAGTCTTTTAATTTTTCTTGATTCATTGGATGGCTTTCAACTTATAGAATGATGCTGTTAAAAAAAAGCATGGTTTAGGGTTTTAGATAATGCGGATCAGATAGCTTTTCCCTTTGTATTCCAAATGCAATCAATTATTTTGAAAATATGCACCAACGGTCGGTTACATGGATAACAGGGCAAAAGAGAATATAAAATATAAAAACAAGGTAACCACATGTAAAATAGATAGCTAGTGGGAAGCAGCCACATGGCACAGGGAGATCAGCTTCGTGCTTTGTGTCCACCTAGCGGGTGGGATAGGGAGGGTGGAAGGAGACGCAAGAGGGAAGGGATATGGGGATGTATGTATATGTATAGCTGATTCACTTTGTTATAAAGCAGAAACTAACACACCATTGTAAAGCAATTATACTCCAATGACGATGTTATAAAATTTTTAAAATAGAATGTGAAAAAAACTAAGGTAACCAAAACTAGACACAATAGTCTCTCTATGGCAGAATAATATAACAGGACTACATCTTCGTACTGTTGGAATGCTGCATTTTTCTATTACTAAATCAACGCTGCCTTACTGCTTGTAGCAGTCACAGAGGTGGCTTACACTGAGTATGTGGCAAAGGTGGCAACATTTCTTACAATTTTTCCCAAACTCAGCACCTCCTTGAAACCATTTCACAGTGAACAGACTTAAACTATTTAATGCAAATTTTCTTTTTTTTTTTTCAGATCTTTCTTTTTTTGGCAAGGGGAGACGGTTAAATGTTTGGTTTTCAAAAGGCTTCTCTGCTTGAAGGAAATTGGAAGTCAACAAAACTATAATTATGCAGATTAAACACAGCAAGAAAAATAAACTTGAGATTCAGATCAGGCACACACACGCTACATTGAGGGTAATTTGTGATATGAACTGAGCTTTATATGATCTGAATATGATTAATATAATTTGGCAGAAGTAATCCGGTAGAAAACTGTGCTTCTCAGGAACAAGTAATGCATACATACTGCTCATTTACTGTGTCTACTAACAGAACACAGATTTTAAAACCACATTATAGCCACAGGAAATAGAGTGTAATTAATAAAAAGAACATTCATGGTCATAAATATCCTAAACTTGCAAAACGTTGCTCTTATAAGGTTATACTGGGTGCCCTATGAGATAAAATTTTATAGATTTGGGACTATAAGGCTTACATTCAACATGATGTTTATTTTTTTCTAATATTTGGTTTGTAACTAAGGTAAACAGCCACCAAGTGGGCAATGGGACCCTGTTTATGGCCCTACGGTCCAAATAACTAGGTTTCCTACTACAACTGCTGAAAGCTAGCACACTTTTTTACTCAATTATGACTTTTATCAAACATATGACAATATAACAGCTAATATAAACTTTTAAGAATAAAGAAGTTGTGAAAAGCTGATTATTATAAAGCAACCTTGCAGGTACAACTTGTGGCTTGCTTACTTTTAATTGTTGCCAAGTATTACTTAATCCACCTCAGCTGCTGCTCAGTTTTGAATAGAATGCTTTCTTGATCTCATTTGGATCTTGACAAGGCAGGGCTCTGCAGTTCCATGTAATCAAAAAGATAACAACTGACTTTGGGAAGGAGAGGTATGAGGACCCCAGCAAAATATGCTTATGAGACATCTAGGACCTTCATATAAATAGATCCCAAGTAATTACAGTACTAGGATGTGAGTGCAAAAACCATCTGATGAAAGGTACGGGAATAATTTCAGAAAACCAAACATGATTGAAAATAAAAATAAATTCTACTCAAATATGGCATCCAGACTCTGCAGGAAGCCCCGTTCCAATGGATGAGATAACTCCTTATGCCAGGAACCTATTGGGTACAGGAAGAGAGTCTCCACAATCGGTGCCTAAAAACATGATGGCAAAAAAATAAAAAACCCAAAGTAAAAAAACACCCCACCACACAAACTATGTGTAGTAGATGTATGGAAATGAGTTTGATCTGCTAAAACCACCCTTCCCAGGCCCCACACTTCAATCAGCTGGAGTGAAGCTCTGCTTGCACCTGGCAAGACCACCTGTCCCTACCCTCAACAGCTACAGCCTGGCCTCGCCACCCCGATCTGCCTTGGACACCAGGAGGACTAACCACATCATGCCTGCTTTTCCTGTCCACACTGGTCACAAGAGACCCAAGATTCACAGGTCATCCTCGTCCCAACAGGGCTTCACGCATACCCAAATCCGACCTCATCTCTGCCAGCGCCTCAACTCCCCAGATCTTTCCACTGTGACTCCTGGAGCGCTCAGAATCAGCGGATCAGTAGAATCCCTATGTTTTCGAGCTCTTCACCGTCTTCACCTTTTTACTACTCTGAAACCTCTTCCCTGAGGACAGTGCTTCCCCAGCCCCTTCCAGATCATTGTTACTCCCTCCCCCCTAAAGCTCCCAGGCTTCTCTCTATGCTTTGATTTCCTCTGGTTTAAGCGCTATGATTACGAGCTGCCTTGCTGTAGTGTTAGGCACGCTGAGATTTGCTTGGCGTGGTTTTTTTCTTCATGCTGTTTCCTCAAACTGGATTCTTGAATTTCTTAGATTTCTGGGTTTATGGATATCATCAAATGTGGAAATTTTTCTGCCATTATTTCTTCAATTTTTCCTCCCCATTTTATCTCAATCCATGCCCTCTCCCTTTACCAATCTCTTCTCATCTGGGACTCTAATATGTATATTAGGTCACTTAAAACTGTCCTGCTCCCTGATACCTGTGGTTTTTTGGGTTTTTTTCCTGTGTTCCACTTTGGATAGTATTTATTACTACATCTTCAAGTTTGCTAATCTTTTCTTCTACAATGTCTAATCTGCTCTTAAATCCTGTCCAGTGTACTTTTTTGGTCTCAGACACAGATTACATTTTCATCTCCAGAAATTTAATGTTGGACTTTTTCTGTCTTCCATGTCTCTCCTTAACATGCTTTGTTCTGTCTTCTTGAATATATGTAGTATATTTATTCGCAGCAGCTGCTTCGATGTCTCTATTAATTCTATCATCTGTAATATTTCTTGGTCTGTTCTACTGATTGCTTTTTCTCCTCTTTATGTGTTGTATTTTCCTCCTTCTTTGCACGTTTGGTAATTTCTGATTTAGATGTCAGGAATTCTGAATTTTGTTGGGTGATGGATTTTTTTTTTCAACTCCTTTAAATATTTTTGAACAATGTTCTGGGATACAGTTATTTTTAATCTGTTCAAGCAGTACTTTTAAGCTTTATTAGGTGGAACCAGAGAAGCCTTTAGTTTAGAGCTCTTGTTTGTCTTTACTGCCGAGGCAACACCCTTCTGAGTATTCAACCAAACTTCCTATGTATTATGAGGTTTTCCCATTCTGGCTATTGGGAATGTGAACAATTCCCAGCCTTATGTAAACTGCGAGAATTTTTCTGCCCGTTCCTTTTTCGTAGTCCTTTTCTCAGACTTAAGTAGTTTCTTCATGTGTAACTGCTAATCAGTGCCCAGCTGAAGACTCAAGAGGAACTCCCTGCAGATCTAGAACTCTCTCTCTGTGAACCCTTTTCCTCTCTGGTACTCTACTCTAAGAATTCTAGCTATGGTGGCCTCTTAAGACTTCTCAACTGTCTCCTCGACTTGGGAAAACTGTGGAGCTCTGTTTGAACTACAGATCTCTGGGAGAAGTAATCGTAAGGATCACTGACCTCTACCTTTTGTCCAATGTCTGAAAACCACTGTTTCGTATACTTTGATTTTTCTGTTTTTAGTTGTTTAAGATGGAAGGATAAATCCAGTTCCTGTTAATCCATCATGGCCAGAACAGCCTTTGATCCAATTCTATCTGACTGTCATACTCACCACTCCCTGCTGCAGTTGTCTGCAGACCACCACATACCTGCCTCCACGTCATTCGCCCTCATGGCTTGAAACTGTTTTGGCTCGTTATTACTCCTGAGGACACGACTTCTTTCATGAACCTGGTGATTTCAATACCAGATATGATCCTTTCAATATCCTGCCCTCTCAGTCCCCTGACTTGTTATTCCACAATCATGCCCTCTACCCTACCTCGGCTGTCCACTCTCTGTTATACTGTGACCTTATCTTTACCCTAATTGCGTCCACGACATAATCCCAATTTCAAGCGTCCCACTCTTCAACCATGACCTCCTCTCCTTCCCACTCATTCCTTCTAGTACTCTAAATTCTTCGTTGATTGGGAATGACAATTTTGGAGCCTACTACTTTTTCTTATCTACCTCAGGTGTTTCCTTTTCTTCTTTACCCAGTTTAGATTCCGTGGTCCATTGTTATATCACTCTCTACATAATCCTCTACTCCTGGCCTGCACTCTCTTAGTCCTACACACCTGGCAAACCTCAACTCTGGTGATCTCTCTCTCTGCCAACTCTGCTCATGCCTGTGCTTGCCCAACAGAACAGGCTGGAGGAAAACAAACGGCCGTGCTGATTGGTCTCACTTGAAATTAATGCCCATTCACTTAAAGCAGGCCCTCTGAGCTGCCCGACAATCCCACTACAATTTTCTAGTCCGTGTGTTCTCTCCTTTCCTAGGAGCTAGTACTACAACTTACCGTGTCTCCTCAATCTTCCAAAAATTGTTCTCCTATCCTCACTGTCAGGTGGTAATTTTGCTTTCTATTTTCTGAGAACTGTAAACAAAGGTAACTCCCACGAGCTCCTACTACCCACCATGTGCATCCATATCTATACACTCTACCTTTTCTTCTGTTGCTACTGAAGAATTAGCTGTCGACACTTCTATCTAAGGCCAACCTGTCTACTTGCACTCTGGAGGACTGCATCCCATTTTGCTTAGTCAAGGGCATGGCTACAGCAGTTCTTCCCCTTCCTCCAGCACTGTCAATTTCTCCCTTTCTACTGGATCCATTAGGATACTGCATTCCAGAGATATGCTTTAGTACCTCTTATCTTTTTTTCTCTCTTTTTTTTCTTTCTCTTTTATCTTTAAAAATACTTTCTCAGTAGCCACATTCCCCCTGGCTACTCCCTCATTTCTCTGCTGCCCCTTAAAGCATGTTTGACATAATGTCTACACTCGTGAACTCACCCCCACCACTCCAGTGAGACTATTCTTTTAAAGGATACCAAAGATTTCCATGTGGCTAAACCCAAGGCTCTACTCTCAGTCCTCACTAGCTGGTTCGTCCTTATCTTCCCAAGCTCTGAATGTTGCAATGCCCCTGGGCTCACTCTTCTGAAGCAAGATCCCTCTCCACAGGTGATCTCACTCAGCTCCAAGACTCTAAATACCATTATAGGTTGACAAATCCCAAATCTATTGCCCAGGGAATAAACTGACAGTTTAGCTTGTCCTATATCTAATAGGCATTTCAGATTCCTGATCTGCATGCCATCTACCCCCAAATGTTCCTTCCACAATCTTCTACATCTCAGTAAACTGCAGCTTGGTTCTCCCAATTACTAATGCTAAAAAAGTTGAGAAACATCTTAAATCTTCCCCTTTTCTCACACTCCACCTCTGCCTATCCATCAACAATACTCAAATCCTTCACTACTATCACCCTAGTTGGAAGTCAGCATCAGCCCCATCTGAGCTGTTCCAACAGTCTCCCAACCGGTCTCCCTGCTCTGGCTCTTGTTCTCAAGACAATAGCAGAGTCGTCATTTTACTCTTCTGCTCAAACCTCCCAGTGGAGTGAGCCCTCCTCACTCCTTCAGGCCAGCGTCCTTACAGTGACCTAGGAGGCCCTGCATGATTTCAGCCTCTCACCACCTCTCTGGCCTCACCTTCTACTGTGGTTTCCCTTATGACTCAACTCAGCCACAGAAGCCTCATTGCTCTTTCTCGAATATGCCAAACAAGTTTAAGACCTTTGTCTTTGTCCAAAACAGTCCTGTCCAGAATTGACAAGGTAGGTTTCCTTTTCCCCTCAGGTCTCTGCTCAAACACACATTATCAGTAAGTCCTTCCCTGACAGTCTAGAGAGAGTATCACCCAATCACATCCCCTTTCTCTCTTGCCTTGTTTCATTTTCCTCTAAAACATTTATCACCATCTGACACACTAAATATTTAATTTTATTGTTGTTTTTGCCTGGATCTCCTCACTAGAATGTAGGCTCCATGAGGACTATCTCCCTAGAGCTTGGCACAAATTTAGGTGTTATCGCCTTGTTGAAATTTTCTTCACTAAGCTTCTAGGGCACACTCACTTTTGGTCTCCTATTATCTCACTAGGTAGTCCCCTTTTATCTCCTTGCTGGAAAATGAAAAGGACTGAGAGGGTACAAAACCGATTTCAGAAAGATACCTGGTCTTCTACTAAGTTGGGTGGACCCATGGCAGTAGGAAGACCAGACCTATCCTCTAGGGAGAAAGATACTTTAGTACCCAGGGATACCAGGAACTTACCTTTATGTATGCAAATAGGACATAGGCAGCAGGACAGCCAACATATGGAAGGAAACTGGCTTTCCCCTACTGAAAAGGAAACCACTTCCTAAGTGAGAGAATTTTAAATTTATTTTTTGTTGCTCTAACCAACAGAAAACATAAAATAGAGTTCACCATATAGTCGTAGAAACTCTGAAAGAACTCCTAAAGTAACTTATTTTATAAAGAGAATAGGTAGTCCCTAATTTATCCGGCCATGGATAGTAGATATAATTATAATAAAAAGGACAAAATTAACATTGTTGTACCATAAAAACAAGGCTGGCTAAATTTAGGGAATAATATTGAAAAATGCTCCTGATAAAAAGTTAATAAAAAGAAACAATAAAATAGCATTTCCCCTTAAGTTATCCAACCTTGTAAGGAATGACAGAGGAACTGTCACAGATTGAAGGAGATTAACAAGAAATAACAACTAAATGCAATTTGGGACCCTCGACTGAATCTTGGAACAGAAAAAAAAGAAAAAGACACTAGTGGAAAAACTGGTGAAATCCAAATAAAGTCTAAATTTAGTTTAAAAACAAACAAATCCAAACAAAGAAAACCTCCATTCAGTACAAGAAACGCTTCCTCAGCATCCAGCACATATCTCTGCCTAAGTACTTGCTCTACCTGGAAGTTCCACACCTTCCAGGGCTGGACACTTTCATTGTTAGAAGGTTCTTCCCTGTATCCCTTTGAGTTACAGCCCTTTGTAACTTCACTCAGTTTAGTTCTTCCTTCTAGAACTATGCACATTAAGCCTAATTCCTCATTTACTTGGTCTTCACATATTTATATTCTGCCTCAAGTTTCTTTTTGAAGCTTGGCACACCCAATTCCCTTCATCTGACACATTATGATTTTTACATCCTTTACATTCTTGTCACACAACTTTTAAAGCTCTCCAGTTTGCCCATGGCCTTCTAAAAATTAATGCTCAGAACTGAACACTAGAATAGAGCATTTCAAACTATTTCTCTTGTTTTAGATACTACACTTCTGTGCCTAAAACTATCCTGCACTTTTTAGCAGCTACATCACATTGATCATGAATCATTTACCCATACTTGTGTGGTGTAATTCAATGCCTAATCATTCAATCCTATGACCTTTTTTTCTCCTCACAGAATCATACTGGCAAGTGGTAACGTGAGATGTCTGTCCAAAGTATTCTCTATGAAAAGAGAGTCTTCATTCATCTGCAAGCTTCATCTGAGAGTTAAAAATCTCAACTGACACTTGCACCTAGTCACATACACACACTTTAAAGCTGCTGTGCACCATTTTCCAGAACCATTTTCCAGAAACCAAAGCGTCAGATCCGAGTTCCCCAACAGCTCTTCCTGGGCTTGAGTCATCTATTATGCAAAGCCAGCTCATTACTTCCCTGTATCTGAGCATCATCAGTCTATTTTCTGACCTTTCACCCTCAAAATCCCCAAATTCCTTTGAAGTCAAAGCATCAGTCATTTTTGTCAGGTGTAAAAAACACACACAGCACGTGCACGGGGATGCTTTGATGTCCAAATATGCAAAAACTTGAACATTTAGCGCTTGCTTAATCCCTGCTGTTGCATAATTGGCCTTGATGAAAACATTGTCTCTACAAAGAAGACTTCCCTCATTTGTCGCTTTGGGGACAGAGTGTTCCTAGTCAGGAATGGGATGCCAGCAACATTCGGTCACCTCACACAACCCCTAAAACGAAGCCGAGGGAGGCGGCTCCCTAGGGGTGACATCGCCGGCCGGCGCTCCCGGTACCCCCTCACCTCTCTTGTCCAGGAGCCACATGAACGCGAAGCAGGGCATGAAGCCGATGGGCCCCCAGAGCACGAGGAGCGCGATGTCCCAGCTAGAGAAGCCGTAGGCCTGGCGCGCCGAGTTCTGGATGGGGCCCCAGGTATTCCAGACCAGGCCCTGCACGAACCCCAGCAGCGAAAAGAGCAGCAGCACGAGCCAGCGGCGCCCGTACACCCTCCCGGGACTCGGGGCTGCCGCGGGCAGCGCCGCCGCCGCCTCCGCCTCCCCCCTGCTTCTCCAAGCAGCCCCCGGCGCAGGCCCGAGCCCGGGTCCCAGCAGCGGTTGCCGCTCCTCCTCGCTGCTCCAGCCCGAGCCCATTACGACGCGCGGCCCCCGGGGCCGCTTTCCAGCGCGGATACTGTCAGAGAAGGTGGAGGCCGAGGTTGCTTTGGTCGCCCTCGGCCTCGCGGCCGCGTTGCTGCGCCTGCGCCGCGCGAGCCGGCCCCGGTCCGGGAGGCGGGGCAGGTGCGACGGGCGAGGAGGGGGCTGGGGTGCGGAGCCGGGCTAGCCTCTCGCCGGGCGGTGGAGAGAAAACCTCGGCGAAAGAGGGAGTGGAGCCGGTGTCCCAGAGCGGGGATCGGGAGGAACTGGGAAGGCAGGGAGGAGCGCCGCTGAGCCCCAGGAAAAGGAAACTCCCGGAGGGGCTGTAGTACAAGAGGCTGGGCTAGGAACCCGGTATTGCTGGGGGAAGTGTACAAGTTTACGTCCTGTGCCTAATAAACAACTCGGAGATCTCCAGTCACTTAAGCCATATATTGCTTGCTTCTATATTGGGTTTATTCTCATTTCTGTTGGGTTTATAACTTCATAAATTAGAAAGGGAGATAGGATAAGATTTAGGCGTAGTAGGGAACCCAGAGGATTGCCGCATGAAAATCATTTGTTTTTTATGTACAATAAGTGCAGCCCTGTTTAATCAGCCATTTTTTGTGTGCTTTACATACCCAATGAGGAAATTAAAAACGAGTCAATTTCATTCATGTATATATACGATATAGATCTCTTTCTACTATTTTGCCTGTTATTAACAGAAGAGCAATAAAGATATTTTGATTAAAGCTGAAAGATTTTTGCCCCCAAATGACCTAGATTCATCTCCAGTTATTATCATTTTGACTACACAAAGAGTAAACGAGAAGAGTGGAGGTTGTCGATCTCTTGACCAAGCAACCGGTTATTTTGATATACAAATCCAAAAGCCTGACAGCTGTCGGTTAGTGTCCTTGAAAGCCTAAGTCAAGCGATTTGGCTTGTTTTGGTCGGGAAATGAGTCACAGGCAACTCAATTAAAGAACATGCGCCTGAGGTTCACATTGCCCGGTAGCCACGAAAGCCTGGTGGATCATTTTGCTGCCAGACGGGCAAGAGTCGGGAACAGAAGGGGAAGAGAAGCGTGAGCTCTCCTGATATCCAAGGCTAAGAGCGACTGCAGAGTAAGCAAACGCAGAGCCACTTTCCACTGCTCCGAGCCCCACAAAAAGCAAACCATTCCCTAAAACTCCAATATTGTTGGGAGGAAGAAAGCTCCAAGGCGAAAAGGAAGGACTTGAGGAAAACCAGAAAAGAAGCCAAGAAACGTCCACACCGGAAGACGATTACGGTCTGGAGAAAGTAAAAAGCACCACAACCGCTACCACGTGCTTACATTTCCACCACTCAAGAATCAAAATAAACCGCGTGGCCCCGCCCAGTGCCCGTCACATGACTTTCACGCGCGTGCCGCTTCCGGAAGAGCCCGGTAGCAGCCGCTGCGACTCTTTCCTCTGCTGCGGCTTCAGACCCCGGGTTTTGGCCTCTCTCTGACCCGGCTCCCGCTCCACTTCACTTTTGGGTTTGGGTGGAGCCCGTGTAGCGATCTCCATGGCAGCAGACTCCGGGGCGTTCACTAATGAGGACTCTGAATCTGGAGAGGAAGAAGGTAGGTGCTAGGCAGAGCTCAGACCGTGGGTACAACGCTGTGCCAGCTGACTCTTGGCACCTCTCATGTGGCCGTTTGTCCCTTCGGCCCTGCAGTAAGCTATGAGGAAAACTATTTGCTTTCTACTGAACGTGACTTTTTTCAAATTGTAGCACCCAGATTTTTGATCATCGTATAGGTCCAGTATCCCCCCATCCTGCCAGTGCTGTTTCACACATGAGGGTGTTGTGACTGTTACAGTAGATTGAACCACCCTTGAGATAAGTGGAGCTATCTGGGACTTTTGTGAACAGGAGTATGATTTCAGTGGAATCCTGCTTTAGAGAACGGATGAAGTTTGAAGGCCGGTGAGCCTGAGATCCCTGTTAGCATTTATTGAATGATTGCTCCGTGCCTGGCACTGTTGTGGGTACTGCCATGGGATCCAGAGACTAACAATGCCTTTTCCCGGTTGAGTAGAGGGGCCTGGAAAGGAAAAAGAATGACTAATGCCTGGTAACGCGAATTTACTATTAGTGCACACTGAAAGAGTCCTGGGCAAATTGATGACATTATAAAATGAAAATGGTCAACCTCTTGAGTATTCACTCAGTATGGGCCTGAGATCCTTCTGATCCTCTGTTTCTATAGTAACCTTACTTTCTTTCCCCAATGACAATTCCCCAAACTCTTTATATCCTCTCTTCATCTCTTCCTCACTTCCAGCTGATGACTTTGCACGTCAGGTCAACTCTGCATCTAATCTGTCTACTTTTTTCCTCCTTCTCTATCACACCTTTGTCCACATCATCCACATTTCTCACCTAAACCACTACTGTATCTTCGGGCCATGTGTCCCCGTTTCCTTTCTTGTGCCCCTCCAATCCCTTCTCCATTCAGTGGCAAAAAGTGACACTCCCTTACTCAAAATTCTTCAGTGAAATCCATTGCACCAAGAACTTAGGTTAAAATCCAAACTCCTAACCACGGCCTACAAAAATCCTTGGTCTGGGTTCTGCTGATGTCTCCAGGAGCATCTCTTGTCACTCATCACCTCCTCTGCTCTTACCTGCTTTTCATATAACTGACTTCTTAGTCTTCAGATTTTAAGGTATGTCACCACCTGAGACCTTACCAGATTAACCTATCTAAAACAGTCATCGTAGTTTTCCCCTGACCCTTACCCTAGATGTTTTATAATATGGCATCCTGCTTCCTTCATTTCACTTATCACAATCTGTAATTACTTGTTTATTATCGTTTCTTCCCTTAGACCTTAAGTACCTTGAGGGCAGAACATATATCTGTGTTATTCACAGCATTTGCCCAAGCAGCAAGTACAATGTCAGGCTCCTAGGGGGCACTGAATACATATTCGTTGAGTGAATGAATAAGAGAACCCCGTGCCAAGTCCAGAGGCAGGAGGAGAAAGAGCATGGCATAGTCCAGGAACTGAAAGAAGTTGGTGTAAGGAATGTAAGAGACAGGGATCCTGAAGGGCACCTTATACCAAGTTAAGGAGTCTGACAGTGTGAAGCCTTTGAGGAGCTTTAGGTGGGGGAGTAATGGGGGAGTAACACAATAAGATTTGGTTTTAGGAAGATCACTGCGGCTGAAGGGTGGAGGATAGCTTGGAGGGAGAAAGACTGAAGGACAAGGTACTTAAACCCCCTTAGCCACGGCATCCTCCTCTCTAAAGTGCATAACTATTGTGAAAATTAAAGATACTTGTAGATCATCTAGCATAAATGTCTGGCAGGAATTACATATTCAGTAATGGTAACTATCTTTATTGTTAATAAAAAGTGCTGGCATTGGTGACTGACTGATGTTGAAACTGAGCAAAAAGAAATTGGAAATATCTCTGAAATTTTTCAGCCTGAGAAAACTACATGTAAATTAGGAACCTGAAGAAGAAGGAGGTGGTTGGGAGCACTGTTGAGTTTTAATGTGAATACATAACGTTTAGGTTTGGGAGGATGATGCAAAAGAAGATGTTAAGCATGTAGCCGGGGAAGAGGAGGTTTTTATTCTTTATTCAAATACCATAAATTCACCCTCGTAAAATGTTTTTTAGTATGTTCACAAAGTTGTGCAGCCATCACTACTATAATTCCAGAACGTTTTCATCACACTAAAAAGAAACCTGGTTCCTATTAGCAGTCACTCCCCAGTCATCCTCTCTCCATCCGCTGGCAATCACTAATCTACTCTGTCTCTATGAATTTGCCTGTTCTGGGCATTTCATGTGAATGGAATCATACAATATGTGGCTTTTTGTGTCTGGCTTCTTTCACACAGCATAATGTTTTCAAGGTTCATCTATATTGTAACATGTACCAGTACTTCACTACTTTCTGTGGCTGAATAATATTCTGTAGTATGGATATGCCATATTTTGTGTATCCATTCATCAGTGGGCATTGGGTTTCCACTTTGGGGCTGCTATGAAGAATGCTGCTATGGACATTTGTTTACAAGTTTCTGTAGGAACATATGTATTCAGCTTCTCTTGGGCATATATCTAAGAGTGGAATTGTTGGGCTATGTGGTAATTCCATATGTAACTTTTTGAGGAAACTGTTGATCCTTAATCTTGAAGTCCTAAGGAGAACTGATGAAAGTATGGATTTGCTCCCCTGAACAATATAGCATGTGTACACATTTTTGCAGGTGACTTCAAATTTTTGTATTAAAGCATTCTCCAAATCCTATCTGTGGAACTTTCAACCCTATTTTAAACTGTCATCCTCCCCAGAAAAACCACTTTGGGGTGACTGCTTATTACCATTACAAAGTAAGTTAAATGGGCAAAATCCTACTGGAAGAGAAGACTTTGCTTTAAATTAGATAAGGCTTATGTGAATAAAGGGTAAGAAAAATACATACATCAAATAAATGCATGTGGAAGTTTCACTATGTTTAGTATAGTAACGAATATTGTGGGGGTCATAGAAAAGTTAATTTTTGAGCAAACTTATTACCACTCCATTATCAAAAAATATTTGAATGTACACTATGAACAGGAGACTCTTTTGTACAGTGAGGTTAAAGACAGTTCTTGCTCTAAAATATCCTATAAATATACTTTGGGGGAAAAGAACACAAATTAAAAGACTTGTAGTATAATACATATTCGCACGGCAGGAGGCAGTTAGATGGGTTGTAAATATTACACACATTACATGATTTGGGTGTGAGAGGAGAAAGAACAAATACAAATTGTATTGGTCTGTGCTTCTGCGAGTAATTTGAAGGTTTGGTGTACAGTCCTCACTCTGCATGCAGCCTCAGGTCCCACAGGCCCACTCTAAAGGACTTGAGCGCTCAAGAGTTCTGGTATTCTCAGGGGTCCTGGAACTGGTCCCCCTCGGATGCTGAGGGACAACTGTAGTTTGAATATGGAAATGAATGGAAGAAGTTGTTTCTGGCAAGGAGAGGCCAGGAGTGGAAGTGAGTGGAGAAAAGCCCAAGGTACATAGAGGGCAGAGGGTGGGGAAAAAAGCGAGGAGACAGACTGGTGCTACTGGAGTGGAATGTGCAGGGTACCCAGCTGAAAGGAGGAAGATTATGTCCTTGGAGACCAGAGAGGAGCAGGGTGAACCAGAACGTTGAAGTGAAGAAGGAAGTCGTGGGTTTCACTTTTCTCAGAAGAGCAGGGTAAGGCACCACCCTGAGTGAGGGAGTGGAGAGAGGTATTGGGGATTTGAGAGTGAAGAAGCTTTGTCAAGTTGCTGTTGGGACAGGGGTGATTAGGAGTCAATTAGTGGTGAATAGTGTGATCGGGAGCTGGAGAGAGAACCAGTGGAGGTGAGCATGAAATCGTGGAACTGATGCCTTTGTTTTGAGACTGCTGTGAGCATGCTCAATAGTTCATTTTACAAAGGTGGAGAAAACAAATGGTTTATCTTAGTAAAGTTTTATGCATTGTTAAAAATGAGCTGTGAATTCAGAAAACATTTATTTGGTGTTAGTTTATGCCAAGCCCTATGCTAAGCTCTATGGATATCAAAATAACGGGTTTGCTTCCAAGGATGTGATTTTTTTTTTTTTTAACTGAAGTATCGTTGACATACAGTATATTATTTTCACGTATATTACATAGTGATTTGACATTTGCGTGCATTATGAAATGATCACCACAATAAGACTAGTAACCATCTGCCCCATACAAAGTTATTGCAATATTATTGACCATGTTCCTTATGCTGTATATTATATCGTTGTCATTGCTTATTTATTTCATAACTGGAGGTTTGTACCTCTTAATCTCTCCTTCACCTTTTTCCCCCCACTCACATCTTCCTGCCCTCTGGCAAAACCACCTGTTTGTGCTGTGTCTATGAGTCTGTTTTTGTTTTGTCTGCTTGTTTGTTTGTTTTGATTCCACATTAAGTAAAATCATATGGTATTTATCTTTCTCTGTCTGACTTGGCATAATACCCAATAGATCCATCCATGCTGTTGCAAATAGCAAAATTTCTCTTTTTTTTTAATGGCTGAATAAAATTCCATTGTATGTGTATGTACCACAAGGATGTGTTATTTTTTTTGTCTGAAGTAACAGCTTGGAAATTATTAAAAACAAACATGAGTAAGCAGAGCACAGAGGATTTGGGGGGCAGTGAAAATACTTCGTAGCATATTGTAGTGGTGGATATATGTCATTGTACTTTTCAAATCCATAGACTGCACAACACCAAGAGTAAACCCTAAGATACACTGTGGACATTGGGTGATTATGATGTGCCAGTTTAGGTTCATCTTTGGTGAAAAATGTACCATTCTGGTGAGTAATGTTGATAATGTGGAGGCCATGCATGTATGAGGGGAGTGGGTATATGGGAACTTTCTGTACTTCCCCCTAATTTTGTTTTAAACCCAAAACTACTCTTAAAAAAATGGACTTAAACAAACATGAAACTACTTACTGTTAAGAATCAACTCGAATTCTGAATGTGAGATGTTACTTCTAGGATCATACATCGGTTGAAGCGTTTCAGTGAAATTAAAAATCAGTACTTTGAATCTGTCTTTCAGACTGAGACTGTATTTGTTTCCATTGGGCTCTGATAGTTTAAAATTTTTTTCTGATTAATTTTTTAAATTGAAGTATAGTTGATATATAATATTATATTAGTTTCAGGTGTACAACATGATTCAGCATTTTAACAGATTGTACTCCATTAAAAGTTATTACAAGATAGAGGTTCCCTGGTGGCGCAGTGGTTAAGAATCCACCTGCCAATGCAGAGGACAGGGGTTCGAGCCCTGGTCCAGGAAGATCCCACATTCTGCGGAGCAACTAAGCCCGTGTGCCGCAACTACCGAGCTTGCATCCTAGAGCCCGCAAGCCAGAACTACTGAGCCCACGTGCCACAACTACTGAAGCCCACACCCCTAGAGCCGTGCTCCGCAACAAGAGAAGCCACCACAGTGAGAAGCCCGTGCACCCCAACGAAGAGTAGTTCCCAGTCACTGCAATTAGAGGAAGCCTGCACGCAGCAATGAAGACACAATGCAGCCAAAAAGTAAATAAAATTTTTTAAAATAAATAAATTTTTAAGTCAAAAATAAAATAAATTTTTTAATAAATAATTTTTGAAAATTTTTCAGTAATTACTGAACAGAACTGTTCAGTATTTTTTAAATTGTGACCAAAAAAAGCCATAAAATTTATCATCTAACCATTTTTAAGAGTACTGTTCAGTAGTAAATGTATTCATATTAATGTGAAACAGATCTCCAGATCCTTTTTGTCTTGCACATCTGAAACTCTGTACCTAGGAAATAACTCCCCTTTTCTCTCTCTCCTCAGCTCAAGGTAATTGCCATTCTACTTTCTGTTTGAATTTGACTATTTTAGTATCTCATGTAAGTAGAATAATACCATATTTGTCTTTCTGCAGCTGGCTTTTTACACGTAGCAAAATGTTCTCAAGTTTCATCCATGTTGTAGCATGTGACAGTATTTCCATCCATTTAAAGGCTGAATAATATTCCACTGCCTGTATAAACATTGTGTTTATCCCTTCATCTGTCAATGGATGTTTGGGTTGCTTCCACCTTTTAGCTATAATGAATAGTGCTACTATGAATGTCAGCGTCCACATACCTCTTCAAGACTCTTCTGTTGAATATTTTTGATGAAAAGAGATGAAATAACCAGCTTATTCTGAATTACGGAAAATTTACTTAGTGGAGGCTGAAGAAATGGAAACATTTTGGTAGAAATTTTGAAGGTACTTCAAAGCATTTTAAAGAGCTCCAGTCTTTGAGGCACCAATCTTTCGAGTATTAACTTCACTTAAAATATAGATTTACTTTTCTTGCTTTAGGTTTAGGAACTTACAAGCGCTGTGAGTCATTTTCTGGTTCATAAATGGATTAAAGTGAGGAGGAGAAGACAATTTTCTGGGTTAACTGGGCAAGAGTTACAAGTGTAAGAAGATGGGAAGAAGAGGATGGTAAATGTCCAGAATGTAACTGTCTCTGGTCCCCAGCCTGAACCTGGTTGGGTGTTCACTACCACACCGAGCATTGGTATTGGCAAGGTCCATGTCAACACAGCCTCAACACTTTGTGGTTTCTTCATCAGCACCACCTTCTAGGTCTTGAAATTCAAAGGGTTTATGACAGTTCATCAGCAGCAGAATTTTCTTAGTTCATATTGACATTTTAAAATAGTGACTATAAAATTAAAATCATCTTTGGTGTAAGTTTTACCATTTGGTCTTCAGTCTGAACACAGTCATTTTGTTAAGTAGTACTTGCATAATTCCATCAGCGTTTTTCTGACCTGGTCTAAATGTTCATTATTTTTTACGCTGATATCTACCATTCTAGATGGTAGATGACCCTTGTGTGTATATACAGTAGTCATCAGATTGATGAAGGCCATCATAGGCTTACCTGTATATATTTAGAAATAAATTAGCTCCCAATGCTAGGACCCAATTTTTTGTTCATACTGTATCACTGTGGTGAGTCTCTGCATTGTAACTTGAGGCTTACTCTGATGTCACCTTCTGAAAATTTTTTAATAAAATATAAAACTATTAAATTTAATAGTTATTAAAATTATACCTGACATGAGAAGCGAGTTAATTTCAATTTCAGGATCTTTGTCTTTGTTGTATTCTATCAATATTAGGAGCGTATTCTGGAAACTTGGTATTTCTTGTCTTAAGTTCTAAATCTCAGATACAAATCCAAGCCAGATGTTAATTGACTGAAGCCAGATTGGTAGCAAATTCAGAGAAATTAGGTTTCAAATTATCTTGTCCTTTGCACTAATTAAAGAAAAAATTAACTGAGAAAAAAGTAAATTGCTTTTTGATGGTGTTTCACCATCTCCAAAGAATTGTTACCAAAGCTGTAATCAATCATCTGAATAACATGCTACATTTAGAGGGAGAAGAGACTATTGTGCGACACCTAGATCACTAATCATTTTTTCCAGCAGTTTCTGTTAGAAATTGCTACTTGCTGCAAGTTTAGACCTAAATACATTTATTCTTTAAAGGCTTTTGAGGTTGCTTCAGAATGTTTATAGCTCTTTGCAAATATCCCTGGCATGGAATGACTGGGTGCATCCTTAGGCTATTTAATTAATACAATGTAGAGTGTATTCTTCTTTAAAGAAAATTGTAACACTTAAATTTGTTAATAGCCCAGTTCATTGTTGATTAAACGATCAGAACCCAGATTACTTTTATCTCACAACCAGCTGATTGTTTTATTTCACTGATAGACCTGAAATTCTTCAAATATGCTAATTTCCTGTTATGGTGAGCATCGTACTGATCTACTCTGCATACTTTATAGCACTTTTCATTCATTTAGCAAATGTTTGAGCATTTAATATATTCCAATCACTGGGCCTGGTACTTTCTCAGCAAACTTTAGTTTTTAGGGTCTCCTATTAAATAACCTTTGGGATGTTTGGCATTTTTTGATCAGATCATTAAATACTTTTTTAGAAAATTTAATGTTATGTTAGAGGAAAAAATATTTATTTACTTCTTTGAAGCTCCTCTGTCAAAACACTACTCATGTTACTAATGCCCGCGTACTTAGGTGTACAAATATGAGAACTGTTTTGAAAACATTCAAAGCCATGTGATCTATTGGCTCTGATTTAAGATAAGCAGCATAAATAAATCGTCACCCCCAAAGGACTGGTGCTTCTGTTTTTCTCTGCCCTTTAAAGTTCTAGAAGCAAAATGTTCAAAGCTTGAACATTTTACAAACGTAGAACTGAAAGAATGTTCCAGTGAGTCACACCAGCCATGATTCATCCAGCCTAAGCCACAGAGCACTCTCTAGGGAGAATATGGTTGTCCTTGAAAACCATAGCCTCAGAAGGCAAGGTGCTATACCAGTTATGACCTAATAACAGAGTCCTGACTATGAGTTAATGTGTTTATATGAAAGGGTTCAGGGGATACAATTTTGCTGGCTTTGGTTCCGGGGCACAAAGATGGACATCTTTGCATTCTTTCAGCCAGTGTTTGCAATTTCCTGGGCCTTTCTTTTATCTGTTGAGATGGTTAAACATGATGTCTGTTTTCCAGGCAGGATATAGGAGAGGAGGATAAGGGGGAAAGGCTGACTCAGCAACTTCCAGATATATATATCTGGCCACTCCTATCTGCAAAGGAATCTGGGAAATGTAATTTTTCAGCCACTCCCATTGCCCAAAGTTCTGTTAGTGAGGAAGAAGGAAGCAGTAGTGGGTAAGGTAGGCAACTAGCAATCTCTACTATAGGTATTAACTACTCCCCCCCACCACACAGACAAACATGTGCACAAACCAGAACATTCCTCTCTCCCCAACAGCACATGTGGATTTATTATCTATGGATCCATCTAAAGCTTCCCTGCACCAGCTTATCTTTTCGGGTTATACTGTCTCTCTGTTTTTAGTGCTAGTGTAAGTCCTACAGTTTTAATTCTCTGGAAGCAGGATTATGCAGTAGGAAGAGCATTGGACTTGGACTCAGGGAACCTGACCTATAGTCCTATCATCACTGGTGTTTTGACCTTTGACATCTGAACTTCCATTTCTTCATTTGGATAATGGAAATAAAATACCTTTTGTACCTGTGTTTTACAGGCTTCTTAGAGGATCCAATGAGCACTTTTATTTTAATGTATATAAAAGTGTGTGGCAAAGAGTAGAGCCTTATACAAGTAAATATATGGTATTGTTTTGATGATGATCAAAACCAAACTCTCATCTTCCTAACAGAAGGAGATGTCACTCCTAACCTTTCTCTCGTGGCAAGTCACAAAGTCTGGAAACCTCAGTCTTCCTTAAGCTGCATCTGCCTCCTACCCCACAGCTCTTCAGTCGTAATAGTCTTTGACGTTGTTCTCCTAGTATTTCTCCATCTCTACCATCTCTGCCTTCCTCACTGCCACCCTTTGTTGTTCAGGGCCTTATTACCACTCCTCTCACTTAGCTGTTGCAGTAACTCTCTGAGTCAGTTCCAGTCCCTACAGCTCCACACGTTGCTACAGAGCCCTCATTTTTATTGTTAATGAATTGAATGTACCAGGGGACTGTACTATGGGAGAAATATTTAGTAAATTATTTTTCTACTTTTGAGACATTTGGTTGTTTGTATTTTCAGGTTTTTTAATTATAGTAATAGATATTTTATGCATGTGTCTGTACATATATATAGTATAAATGAATATGTATGTGGCTTATGATTATTTTGTTAAAAGCAAATTCCTCTAACATGAGTTATTAGGTTAATGGGTGGTTCTTTGAGACTTTTGCTTCATTTTCCCAGTTGTTTCCCAAAGGGTAGTACTAATTTATATGTCACAAGCAACAGGTATTATCATGAATGAATTGTAGCTTTTCATGGTCTAGCGAAACTTTAAAAATATATAATAAAAAATGTGGCTTGTCCATTTTCATACACAGGGAATCCAGGCACTCCAAGTCCAGGAAGACTTGGTACATTGCAATCTAGGTAACCCTGTGCTTACATTTATAGGCTGGCATGGGTTAAGACCTTTTTTAAACAATTCCTGGTTACAGCCTGTTTTCCTTAACAGGGCTCTTCAGTAGGTAAAGGTCACTTAAAGATAAACTTGGGCCTTCTTTTACATAGAGACCTAAGAGTGCCTTCTGTCTTCCCTACTCCACGTAGCCCCACCTCTGGCACCTGCCCATCCCCTGAAGCACCCACACTGATGTCCTCACATGAGAGCCCTGACTACCCAGAAGGGGCCACAGTGTTCTTAGATGTCAGCTCCTGAGGGCTTAGAGCCTGCTCGCTTTCACCACTGGTTTAGGAGAGGTTTCTGGGTTTTTTCCTTGTCTGAGAAAAGAGGGCCAAACTGACCTAAATTTTCATTTTCTTTAAAAACAAGCCTCACATTCAGACAACTACAAATTACTCAGGTTCCTCGATGAGTCCTTTTCCATCCCTCCTCCTTTTGTCAGAAAGTTTAGAAGAAGGTTGGTTGAAGGGGGAATTTGGATTATTCATGAGCTTTTCATAATTTTTTGAGTAAGTGTAATTACAGATTAGGTAACTGAAATAGAGGGTTTAGTTAATTGTACTAGAGAATCATAAATTCATGTTTTGGGGATCAGAGTATGAAGCATTTTTCAACTTTGCCCCCAGACTTTTATCTTGAGATGTCTTTAAAGAGAAACTTACTTGTTCTTTAATTTTTTTAAAAATATATATTTTTATAAATTTATTTATTTATTTTTGGCTGCGTTGGGTCTTCGTTGCTGCGCGCAGGCTCTCTCTAGTTGCAGCTAGAGGGGGTTACTCATCGTTCTGGTGCATGGGCTTCTCACCACGGTGGCTTCTCTTGTCTCAGAGCTCGGGCTCTAGGCGCGCAGGTTCAGTAGTTGTGGCGCACTGCTGTGGGCTTAGTTGCTCCGTGGCGTGTGGGATCTTCCCAGGCCAGGGCCCGAACCTGTACCCTCTGCATTGGCAGGCGGATTCTTAACCACTGCGCCACCAGGGAAGTCCCCACTTGTTCTTTTATTTAACAAATATTAATCTTTACCCTCCTATCCCGGATTAACATTCTATGACTGAAATTTATTGAAGTCCTCAGTAAGTCACAGTGTTAGTTTGTGCATATTCCCTTGTACAGTTTATAGATGCAGTCAGAATCAAGGATTAACACTGATATCCACCCTAGCACATATTTTATCTTTTTAAATCTTGCAATAAAATAATCCCCACTCCCGCTCCCCATCCACTGCTGTGTGAATGCGGTAGTCTTTTTGGCATGAGCATGTGCTATATCAAGTAGAATTGTTGCTGAGTCCAGCAACACTAGTTGTTCAAGAGTAGGTTCCATCAGCATTTCTTACATAATTCTCTATTTAGGAAATAATATTGTCAAAAAATTGCATCTTTTAAATGTACATAAATACTTGGAAAGCCTTTTTAAAAAAACATTTTTGACATTGGAGATTGTAAATATTTTCCAACATTTACAATTTAATATTTGAGAAAAATCGTTGAAGAATTATGGCTCTTTGAGGCCAAATATTTATGTAAACAGTAATAAATGAGTAAATGAAGTGCAATTATACAGAAAGATTTGCCATAATAGAAATGATATTAGCTATTTATTCTTCATATTATATGAAATAACTTTTTAGTTATTTATTTGTCTCCCTAGGTAAACATGTCAAACCTTTTACACCAGAGAAAGCGAAAGAAATTATAATGTCTTTACAACAACCTGCAATCTTCTGTAACATGGTTTTTGATTGGCCAGCCCAACACTGGACTGCAAAACATCTTTCTGAGGTCCTTCAGGGCAAGCAGATACGATTCAGGATGGGAACGAAACGCACAGATACAGGTAGGACTACAAGGAATCATCATCATAATGTCTCTTCTGTAGCATTCCCACATTCTCAACTGTGGTTTCTTTATCTCTAGAGAATCCTTTATTTGAATCCTCTTTTGGACCATTTTCAGATAAGAAAACTTCATTAGAAATTTTAAAAGGACAGTTTAAGATAATTTTTTTAGACTAAACAACCTATAATTTATAACCCCACATAAAATGTATTTGTTCATGGATCATGGTTCATTGATCATAGTAGACACTTAATAAATATTTGTTAATGTGCTATTATTTATGTGATTGAAAGAGACCAATACTAATCTAACAATCCCTTCTACTTTTGACTCATGTACAATGTTTCCTTTTATTTGTTGCCTCACTCACTATTTATAGTGCTCAGTCTGGGTGTAATTTTATCTCTCTGCTTTATCAGCTGCCTGACCTCTATTGCATTACATAAATGTGAAACATATGTGAAGCTGTTTTTTTCATCCTCTTAAGCAGTTTGATTTTGCCAGCTCCCTCTTCTTCCCTGAAGACTTGTAACAGTTTGATTTTTTGCCTTAAGCCAGATAAAGCAATTACTGTTAATCTAAAGACAGTTAGTTTATAGGAAAGAAACAATTTACATTAGAAACTGTTTCTAATCTAAAGAAGTCCATGACCACTGTCTGGCTTCAGAATATGTGTTTAACTTCTATTTAAATATGGGTAAATTTGATAGTCTAGAAATTCATAGTGTCTTAAGCATTGCTGTGAAGTGGCTCTAAGAATATCTATTAATAACTCAGAAGGAACTAGAAAATTACCCAGTTTCTCTTCCAGCTTCTCCAGGCTTTGTTTTCTCATGTTGATCTTCTAGTATATCTCATATAATTATTGGGTTTTTGGTGTCTGGAACCCCTTTGTACTCCAGTGACAGGTGGAGCAGGATTAATAGACCCGAAACTCTTTGGCATCTCATTCTAGTCACAGACCAAAATGTTTATTGTATTTTTAAATTAAATGCTAGACCAGCAGCAGCTATGTAAAAATCAGCTTGTGCTCTTTTCTTCTTGATTTTAGTCAGGTAAATTTTCCACTCATTGAAGTGTCTGTTAAACAATAATTTGAAGAAAAATAGAAATTGTAATTTTTTTCACCTCCTGGTTAGACTCCAAATACAATACTATTACTAAGAGCTATTGAGAACTATTGTGTCAGGCACTGTTCTGAGGGCTTTATACATATTAACTCTCTTAATCTTCTTCAAACCCACTTGGAGTGGTACTATTATTATCCTGTTTTATAGCGGAGATACAGTAATTTGACATTTTAAAGTTAGTACTGCAGCATAGAAGAAAAATTATTATTTGTTCTTTTTAAAGTTATTTCTTTGAGTATAAATACAGTACTTCCACAAGCAGTGTAGGGTAGTGATGTAAGAGAGCTGACTCAAGTCAGCTTGCGTGGGTTCAAAGTTTGGCTTACTCTGTGACTTTGAGCAAGTCACTTAACTTTTCTGTGTCTTAGAAATGTTTTCAAGATTAAATGGGTTCATATTCATTAAACATTTAGAACAGTGCCTAGCACATAGTAAATGCTCAAAAAATATTATTTAAAAATAGAAATAATTTCAAAAATTAAAATATACCTTCTCATTTTAGAGAACACTGGAAAAATGGGAAGACCCAAAGAAATTTAAAAACACTTAGTCCTGTTACCAAGAGGCAATCACTAATTACATTTTGATATATGTCCATGCAGGCCTTTCTGTATTTTAAAAATAAAATTGTGTTAATTTGAACAGCCTGCGTTTTCTCTTTCTTTTACTTAACATATTCTGAGCAGCTTCTCTTGACATTAAATATGACTTTTAAATGGCTACCTAATATTCCATTGTATGGTAGTACCATAATTTATTTTTAAAATTCTCCTATTTTGCTTAGATTGCTTAGCAGTTTTAAATTTATAAATAAGACTGTACTGAACATGTTTGAAAATAAATGTTGTGCAAGTTTCTGATTGTTTCCCTAGGATAGATTCCTAGGAGAATGACTGGGTCAAAGGGTGTGAACATTATCACCAGGAACAGTACTATCCAAGAAGCTTCTTATGCCAGAAAGCTCTGAGTCATTCAGATGGCCTCTCTAAGTGGTGTCTGGTGACTTGGTGACTTACACCTGAAGTATCCAGCATCCACCTACTTCTCTGTACGAGGCCATCCTCCAGTTGGGGTTACCCTGCTCTCTCACCTCCGTGGTTGGAGTAGCCTCGTCCCTGGTCCCTGTGCACTCCCTGCCCTCCCGCCTCAGCCATTCTTCATACTGAAACCAGAGACAGTTTTGTTTTGTTTTGTTTTGTTTTGTTTTTGCGGTACGCGGGCCTCTCGTTGTGGCCTCTCCCGCTGCGGAGCGCAGGCTCGCGGCCATGGCTCACGGGCCCAGCCGCTCTGCGGCATGTGGGAATCTTCCCGGACCAGAGCACGAACCCGTGTCCCCGCCGCCTCGGCAGGCGGACTCTCAACCACTGCGCCACCAGGGAAGCCCTCCCTTACCTCTTTAGAACAGTTCCTCAGAGCATCTGAGAGGCCATCTCCCAGATTATAGTCCTCAGTAAGATACCCGAATAAAACTTAACCTGCAACTTTTAGGTCATGTGTTTTTCTTTTTTTCTTTCAGTCAACAGGATTTTAAATGAAAATTCATGAAGTGCTATAAATTATGTAATTTGAAAAGAATCTGCCTTGTGACAATACTGTATCTTACTACACAAGAATGTGTAATCTTCACTTACCTAGTTTGTTTTACCTCAGTAAAAAGATTTGGGGGGAAAAAAGATTTGGAATTTTCATATAAGTCTACAAATTTCTTAAAATATTATAAAATTTTTGTAGCTGTTAGGAAATATTTTTGCCTCCTTTGTTTTTCAAACTGTGATTGATATACAAATAAAAGCCATTTATTTTTTGCATGTTTATTTTTTATCCAGCCAGTTAATAGTGTACCTAGTTTTTTAGTTTATTCTTGTGGGCTTATTAGTAAGACAGGCATGTGATCTTACAAGCAATGATAACTTTGTTTCCTTTCTATTGAGCATGTTTATTTCTGTTTTAGGTCGTGGTTAGAATTTTTCTAGAATGCTTGAAATAATAGTATTAATAACTAGCACATTTGACTGTAATGTGTCTCTTAGTTTATTTTAGGAAGCAGTAGCTCTTTGAAACATTTTGGATCGGGTTCATTTGCCAACATATATTCTCAGTGACAACACTGTACCTCAGCTGGCAGTGCTTTGGCAAGCAGATGTAGAAATAATCCTAAACATTTGTTGATAGGGAGTGGAGTAACAAGCAAAAGTCCTAGTCGGTACCCACATTCCAAGTGTTTCTTGATTGTGAAGTGATGAAGTCTAACAAAATGGAGAAATGTTTGTTTCACTGCTGTGCAAAAAAATATTTTAGGACTCCCTTTTATGAGAGTCAAAAGCAAACTCAATTTATACACTATTTCCAAATCCTAAACTCAGTTGAGCTTCCTCTTGCCTAACATTTTGACAGTAAGTAGGATGAAAGTCGCAGCTGCCTAGGCTACTTTAACGTTAAACGAAAGAACGATAATAAGTTAGAAAGGAATAATTCCATTGCATAGAATAAACTAAGAAAAAACAACTGTACTACACAGAAAGAAATTGTCATGATAACAGAATGAAAACAGTGCCTTTGGTGCCATTATTACCAGGAACGGGTGAAAAGATTCTATTTTGAAATCACTATGTAAATGAAGAAGTCTGTCATTTTCATTCATTCCATTCATTGTAATTTTCCCCTGACAGTAACAGTTCTCACGTGTAGTTTTTTGCATTTTTAGATTTTCATTCTTTTAAGTACAGAACTTGCTGTGATAGAAAATGAAGGCTTCTGATGAGGGTGCAGTACGGATGTGCCTGTGAAAACTGGTCATAACCGAAAAGTCCTCAGTCTACCCTAGGGGCAGGTGGCTCAAGCAACGGCTTTAGTATTCCGTTGGATCAGTTGGATTGAATTCTGTGAAGTGAAAACTTACAGGATAGTAGAATGTGTTCAGGCTCACATTGGAGCTTACTGAAATGACTTAGAAATGATTCCATCACCAAGCAGCTTTCTTGCTACATGGGTTTTTGTTTGTTAAAAAACCGTGTATTCCAATGCTGTTATGGTAAATTCTTGATGTTGATAATATTAAGAGCTTTTATATATTGATGGGTCAGTGTGTGCCAGCCACTATTCTAAATGCTTCTCAAAAATTATCAAGTTTAAATAGTTCTTAAATCTGCAGGGTTTTATCTTTTAGATAAATGTAGCCTAGTAAAGTTTTCCTGCTTCTTAAAGTCAGGTGACAAGTTGATGAAGTAAATGAAATAAGGGTGACACACACCCTCCCCTCCATTATTTCTCTGCCATTATAAGGTTTTAGGATAAAGAGAGGAGGGAGAAACGTGATTGGGATAATCCTAAACAGTTTGAGCAGAAATGGATGGAAAAGATAAAAGATGTTTGAATATCCTTTTCTTCCTACTACCAATTCAGCTAACTTTTAAAGTGCCCCAAGTAAATATATGAATGAATAATAAAAAGTACTAATAATAGTGTCTAACTTTTCCTGAGCATCTGCTATGTGTCTAGCATTGTGCTGACTGATTTACATGTGTTAGATCTACATCTCCTCTTGAAAGGATTTCATGTTTTCCAAAATAGATCATAATCAGGTTTCTTGAATATTAACATCCCAATGTACATTTAAAGTATTCAGCTAATTGCAAAAAAAATCTCATTTCATCACTATTTAGGAGAATAATTCTTGTATAAATGAGTTCTACCCATAATAACAAACCACTATGGACAGACAGTAGACTTTTCTTCAAGCTTTCCTGATCAGCCCTCATCTCCGGTGGTCTTTGCCTTTTCCTAGGTGTCTATGGCACAAAATTTGGCATCTAGTTATATGATGCCTCAAATTCCCTATTATTCTGGTTGAAGTTTTCTTTTTATCTAAATATAGTCTAAACTCAAGAGTATTATCTATTTCTTTTATGTTCCTGCAAGCCTGAGCACAATGCTAGTTACAAATTAGGTACTTAATAAATGATTCTGAAATAAATGGGTTAATGAATAATTGAACAGACTTTAAATAGCTGTTGTCTACTTAATGATTGAGGAGCTCTGTATGATAAATATGCAGTATAAATTTGAAAAATTTCAAAAGACAGTTTTTTGTTGTTGCCTTTTTTTTATTTGAAGAAGTAGTTCTCAAACATTTTGGTCTCAGGATTCCTTTAGACTTAAAAACGATTGAGTACCCCAGTGAGTGAGCTTTTTTGTCAATGTGGGTTATATCTAGTGATACTTAGCATTATTAGAAATTAAAACCAAGACATGTCTACTTAAAGAAAAATGCTCAATGTAAGAGCTGTGAGTTTAAGTTTTATTCAGGGTCTTAAAGGACTGTAGCACAGGAGATAGCCTCTCAGGAGCTCTGAGAAAACTTCTCCGAAGGGTAGGGAAGAAGCCTGTATATGTATGATTTTTGGCTAGGGAACGTGTGCGGTCAAGCAGACGTCTTGGTAAAAGATTACTGCTAGTCACAAATAACAAATATCTGCAGTTAATGATTTTAGTGCTTTTCTTTAGGAAGATGCAAGAATCTGGGGTCATTGAAGTTCTTCCCGAGATATACATCTCACTAAGAGGCTTGCTTGTCCAAAGCACAGAGCACGCTGTTATGGTCTTAATTTCCTCTGAGAGTGCACTGGTTGGTCAGTGACTGCAGTGGGGTATGACTTAATCCTTGTAGAACTGTTTGGTGAGCAACGCTCTTTGTTCTTCTTTGTTTACAGACATTTAAAACTATAAGAACATAAGCACACAGTCCACTAGCTGTCGGAGCAGTGACGTCAACACAATTTGTGTAGCCCCTGGAAAGCACCGTACTTTTGTGAGAGAATAAGTGTGAAAAGGGCAGATACTGTCGTAGTATTATTATGAAAATAGTTTAGACCTCACAGACCCCTGAAAAGGTCTTGGAGAAGTGATAAACTAAAGTATTCCACTGGATTACTGCATCAGGCTATGGAAAGGGTTGTCTTTAATCTTAAGGTTAAAATTGTGTTTTTTACTTTTAAATTTAATCAAGAGTATTGTTAAGTGTTGTAAATGGTTCTAATTATTTAGCAAGTGCATAATTAATTTCTAATTAATGTTAAATAATAGTTAATACTTCCTGGTTGAAATTATCTCATTTAAGAAAACAACAATATTTGGAAACTGTGTTCAATGTACATTTACAGTTGGGTTCTCTTACATTGCAGCTCCTCAGTTTGAAACCACATGTAGTTACGTAGAAGCTACACTTGAAGAGTTTCTGACCTGGAACTGTGACCGATCTAGTATTTCTGGACCATTTAGAGACTATGATCATTCCAAATTCTGGGCTTATGCTGACTATAAATATTTTGTCAGTTTATTTGAAGACAAGACAGATATTTTCCAGGTAAGTCAGTACATTTCTTTTAATCATAGTATAACTTATTCTTGAGAAAAGATCACAAATTAGAATCTCCTTGGTACTTTTTTCCTCACTGTCTTTTTCTCTGAAAAGTAGTCACCGTGAGTCTTGGCTATCCTATTTACTCAAGCCCAGAGATTTGCTCAAAGGAAGTATAATGTTTGGCCTACAAAGATGAGCAGCCTTCTTCTTATTTTCCTAGTCACCAGACTTCCTGCACACTCTCTCCTTTGCCTTTAAACAGCACCTGAGCTGATTTGGAGTATATTAGAAACATAGACTGTGTGTACAACTTCCTTTCCTCCTGACCTACATCTAAGTCCTTGTTCTGTCAGTGAGGCAGATGGAGGTACAAAGCTGATGACATGAAGAAGCATTCCTAGAATCCTAGAAGCCTTCCAGGCTGCTGCCGCCATCTCTCTCTGCTCTGGGGTGTTTAGTACAGGTTTGTGGCCTGAAGCAGAGAGTGCTGGGCTCCCAGTGTTTGACTGTAGAAGTCCTGCAGAAGGATGGGGGTGCTTGCAGAAGTAAGAACGTGGAAGTTCTTTGCCACGCGTTGACGTAACTGACGGCAGTTTGCAGACTACCATATCCTCTTTTCAAAGTGTTTTCTACCTCAAACTGCCAGTTCAGTTTGTGGGGTGATCCTGCTCTGGTTTCTGTGTGTCTTAGGCATCGGCCAGCAACGGGAGTAGTCCCAGAAAGCTGTTTGAATGACTCTGCCTTGCCCAGCGTCAGGTCGAGGTTCTAGAGTCCTTCATCCTGTCCCTACAGGATATATTTTGCCATCACAGGAGGCTGTTCACCCACCTGCTCTTCTCCTGCTGGTCACCACCACTCTCCCTCTGGACTTTCCTCTCATACAGGCTGATTGTCCTTGGACTCTTGAGTCATTTTCCATTCAGCTTATATTTTTTCTCTTTCACTTTGAGTGAAGGTTTGGATGCTGGTGCTTTCATAGTTATAATATTATCATACAGCTATCAATACTTTGTATCTTTCCTTTATTAAATTTTTTAATGTTTTACTTAAATTTTGGTTTTTGTAAAAAAAAAAAAAGGAAAAACACATCACTTGCCCCATAATTGTTAGTTGAGGATACTTTTTTTTTCTCACAACAGTAAAAGAAATGCATTGGTTTTGAAAACATTCAGTAGATGTTTTCTGAATCCAAAGTCTATACCAAATCTATTATTTACTCATTTTTAAATGATAACTTTGAGGTAATTTTTTTAATAACCTTAATTGTGATTACTCTATGGATCTTTAATCCTCGACCTTTTAGATATCATAGTTAACTTTTAGAGTATCTTATTAATATTTCTCATACCCTAACCAACCCTGTATATTAGACTAGTACTTTATTACTCCATATTTCAGGTAAAACACTGTAATAGTAATATTTATCAAGTACTCATACTTGGTGCTTTTCTAAGTGCTTTACCTTTATAATCCCCACAGTAACCCTATGATTTAATAATTATCCCTATTTTAAGAAAAATGAGGGCTTCCCTGGTGGCACAGTGGTTAAGAATCCACCTGCCAATGCATGGGACGCAGGTTTGAGCCCTGGTCTGGGAAGATCCCACATGCCACGGAGCAACTAAGCCCGTGCGCCACAACTACTGAGCCTGTGCTCTAGAGCCCTCGAGCCACAACGGGCCACAACTACTGAAGACCGTGTGCCTAGAGCCCGTGCTCCGCAACAAGCGAAGCCACCGCAATGAGAAGCCCGGTGCACTGCAACGAAGAGTAACACCCGCTCACAGCAACTAGAGAAAGCCTGCGGGCAGCAAGAAGACCCAACGCAGCCATAAATAAACAGACAAACAAATAAATAAATTTATTAAAAAAACGAAAAGTGAGGCACCAAGAGATTAAGTTAAACCTTTTCTGAAATTATACAACTAAGAAAAGAATAAACTAAGCAGTCTGCCTCCACAAGCTTTAACTACTGCACTATCTGCCTGCAGGGGGTCTGGATACGTTCAGTCCTGTGAGGACTACCCAGCTGGGATGAAGGACTTCTGTCTGTGCTGGATCTAGGCTCACTCTGCCTTGGGTGAATCTCTAATCTGACCCCATCAGTTGTTCTGTTTCAGCCCAGGCACGGTAGCACTGCAGAAACGTGTCCTATTTATTAAGTGTGGGTATAAAAGGCAGCCTTTTGGTAATGTGCTGGAATTCTAATTGAGCCCTTATAAAATCTGATATTTTTAGTTAATGAGTTTTCTTCAGCTCACATTACGGTGATTAATTCTCTAGATTAGAACACGCAAATCTGCTATGAACAACCAAGTCCGTTAAGATTATATCATTTTTTATCTCAAGGTTTTCTGAGCATGAAGTGATCTTACATCAAAGGTACCTAAGTTGTTTTACTTTTACCACTATAATTCATTCAGTCACTAAATCTTACGACTTATTGTTTCAAGCCTTCTTCCGTCTGTCATAAAACGGTGGGTAGTTAAACATTAAAACTGGTAATTTTTTTAATGTTTATTTAGAATAAACTCATTGTATGTGAATTTAAGTGACATTTTTATGAAAGTAATTATATTCCAAATTTCTTTTTAATGTTATGAGAGTAGTGGCATTGTTTTACATTGTTGTCTCTTTAGTGTCTGGCTTAATAGAAGACAGCTGGTTTCTTCTGTCTGCTTCATTCAGTCTTGCGATTTTTGGTTTGTTTTAAGTATATGAAGAATATCTTGCTTTACACACATATGCAGCTGAAAAAGAGAGGAGCATTTTGGCAACCTTTTTAGATAATTGTGGATTTTTTTGATACTCCACCAAATTTGGGTTGTTTCTACCACTAATGAGTAGTCTCTTAAAAGTTTGTTTGTTGCAATCAAGAATCGGAACCCATGGGCTTCCCTGGTGGTGCAGTGGTTGAGAGTCCGCCTGCCGATGCAGGGGACACGGGTTCGTGCCCTGGTCCAGGAAGATCCCACACGCCATGGAGCGGCTGGGCCCGTGAGCCATGGCCACTGAGCCTGCGCGTCCGGAGCCTGTGCTCTGCAACGGGAGAGGCCACAACAGTGAGAGGCCCGCGTACCCCCCCCAAAAAAAAGAAAAACAAAAAGAATCTGAACCCATGATCAATGAACCCTTCCTAGTCTTTCAGTAAAATCCATTGGTCTATCTTGCATGGAATGGATCTTCTGTAATACTTTTCATTGGCCATTTGGAAAATATTGGTTTACTAAGCTATATAGATCTTCGAAATGTTGATGCATCTTTGTATACTTTATTTAAAAAAGTGACATTTGCTAATAGCATCACCATTCTCATCAGAAAAGTCTTTTAAGTTTTAGGAAGCTTTCTAGCTGATGAGTTTCAAGATACAAGTTTCCAAGATAATTTTTATTCTATTCAAAATATTTTCTTGTGATTTCCCTTGCGATTTTTTCATTGACTTATGGTTTACTTAGAAGTATAATGTTTAGTTTGCATATATTTGGGGATTTTCGAGCTGTCTTTCTGTTACTAATTTCTAATTCTGTTGTGTTCAGAGAACATAATTTGTATGATTTCAGTCCTTTTAAATTTATTGTTTTATAGCCCAGAATATAGTCAATCTTGATAGCTTGTGCACTTGAAAATAATGTGTATTCTGCTGTTTTTGTCTTTTATAAATGTCAATTAAGTTGATTGTTCATGTCCCCTATATCCCTACTGATTTTACGTACACTTGTTTTACCCATTATATAGAGACAGGTATTAAAATTTCTCAACTATAATTGCATATTTATTTCTTTTTCAGTTTAGGTTGGTCAGTTTTTGTTTTGCAGCTGGTAACAGTTTTGGGTCATACACATTTAGGATTATTATGTCCTCTTAATGGATTGCTATTTTATCAAGATGTGATGATCCTCTCTTTCCTGAGTTCTTCCTTGTTCTGATGTCTACTTTGTCCAAAGTCTGCTTTGTTTAGTTTGCCTTTGGTTAGTGTTAGCATGAAGGAGTACTTGCTATATGCTTCCATTTATATAAAATTGTAGAACTTGCAAACAAATGTATAGTGACAGAAAATAGATCAGTGGTTATGTAAGAATGAGGGGGTAGGGAGAGGTTACAAAAGGTTATGGGAAGACTTTTGGACATGATCAAAATGTCATCTTGATTGTAGTGATGGTTTCTCAGGTGTACATGTATGTAAAAAATTCATCAACTTGTACACTTTAAATATACACTGTTTATTGTACATCAGTTATGCCTCATAAGGCTGTTTAAAAAAAAAAGAATGCAATGCTATTAGTACACTTTGGTTCCACAGCTTGACAACAGCAGTTTTATTCACCATTGTTTTTGTGCCATCAGTGCAAATGTCAACACAGTGAAATAGGAAAATAACATCTTAGTAGTATTATGAAAATAGTTTCAGCCTCACAGATCCTCTGAAAGGGTCTCAGAGACCTCCCCAGGAGGTCTGTGGACCACTTCGAGAACCTCTGGTCTACATCATCCTTTGTGAAATTACTCTCCTCTAGTTCTGAGTCCTCTTCTAATTATTTCCAAAACAGTTTCTTATGTAAATATGTTAATTATATTCACAGACATTTCATGCCTTTAAATTGTGTAAGGATAATAGCATTTAAGACTCTCCCCAGTATGACTGACGTGACCTGTCTCCTCTGCATGTGTCCCTGAGTAGTCTCCTTGCAGAGTGCTGGACCACCGTGTTCTCTCGTCTTCTGGCCTTTGCTCATGCTCTTCTCAATTTCTGCCTATTAAAATCCAGCTTCTTAGGACCCGGCTCAGATTCATCCATGGCTATGAAGCCTTCTCAACCACTCGTACTTACATCCATCCCTTCCTTGCCTTAATTCCTGTATGTTTTATTTGGATTGTTATTTAAATGGCGCATGACATAGAATGCCTATGACTTGTTTCTCTAACAGCATTGTAAGCTCTTTGGGAACAGGGACTATGTTGTATAATTTTTTATTCCCGCAAACTGCTAACATAGTGCTGAATCCATAATGGGTATTTGAATGATTACATAAGTGTATTTTTTTTCCCCTAGTCTTACCATTTCTTGTTTTGCTATTTGGTCTTTAGGGGCCCTTCAGAGGGTGTTTTAACTTAAACCCCACCTTCACCCTTGTCCAGTTTTCTGTGGCTTCTAGTTAATCAATTGTAGCATTTTTCAATCTTGACAAGAAATTCTTGGCTCTCTTCAGCCTTTTGATGAGTTTTGTAAGTTTTTACTTACAGCTTCTACTTAAATTCATTCAGTGATAAATATGTAATATTTATATATACTGATAAATACACTGGTAAATATAGTGGTATTATTGGAAAATATCCTGTAGCCTTAAAGTTGGCCAAAAATTATGATTTTGACATTTAACTGACTTTCATATATGACAAATGAAATTGGCCTCGTTTAGCTATACATCATATCATTGACTGATCTAAGTAAAGCATCTATTTGGAACATTTTATTCTCTACTTCGTGAGGAAGGTAGGGAATTTGTGACAGTACCATAAAATTTCTTTATCTCTGACTCATTAGGTAAGAATGACAGGTGTTACATTTTATAATCATCTATAAGTATCATCGTAATTGAAGCTATTAAGAACCAACATATAGCAAAAGGGATTTGCCCCAAGAACATTTCCCAGGTAGATTCCATTTTGTGTTGTGATTCAGATTGACTGCTGAGAGTCAGGAGCCTTGTTAAGTCACCAGGACACAGAATCTCAAAATGCAGCACATGGAAGATTAGTTCTAGCCTGTCCTGGGCTTTATAACATAGTTATGAGAGTATGTTGAAATTGAGCCAGGTGGCTTAGTGATGTTTAAAGGGGTTTGATGGCCCATGATGCTTTCTGATGAGGCAAATTGGAATGTAAGAATTTGGGTATTTATCCAAGCCTATCTGTGGGTAGAGTTAACTACCTCTTTTCCGTTTGTTACCTGAGGTAATTTTTTCAAGGAGAAAAGGGCCTTAAGTATTTGCTCATTTATAATGTTCATTTAAGGGGCTGTTTGAAGTATTTATCCTTTATAAGTTTTACATTGTAATTATAGTTAATTATACTGTTTTAAAGTTCCATTTTTGTTGGGGTTTTTTCTCTTTTTTTATTCAGATGTAAGTTCATTATAGTATTATGTATATTCAGTTTTCCTATGTGTGTGATCTAGGCATGGAGAATAAATAGAATGAGACAACCTTTAACGTGATAGATAGACTCCAATTAACCATGACCACAAGTCACCCAAACAGTCCGGTAAAAGAACAAATAGTTTTGAATTGGGGTATTCTCAGAGCCTAGAGCTTATACTAGCTCACACCAAATCTAGGCTCTGAGAACACTCCAACTCAAAATATACCATTTTTTAGTGGTAAACAATTAAGAATGAATTATTTTCTGGTAATGGTAGGCTTTAAAAAAAAGCCACTATTCTGTATTATCAGTATCTTACCAGTTTTTCTTAAGTTCTTTGGTTAAAACAGTAAAATTGGGCTTCCCTGGTGGCTCAGTGGTTAAGAATCCACCTGCCAATGCAGGGGACATGGGTTTGAGCCCTGATCTGGGAAGATCCCACATGCCACGGAGCAACTAAGCCCGTGCGCCACACCTGCTGAGCCTGTGCTTTAGAGTCCGTGAGCCACAACTACTGAGCCCACGTGCCACAACTACTGAAACCCACGTCCCTAGAACCCATGCTCTGAAACAAGAGAAGCCTCTGCAATGAGAAGCCCGTGCACCTAAAGGCAGAGCACCCCCACTCACCGCAACTAGAGAAAGCCTGCGTATAGCAACGAAGATCCAATGCAGCCAAAAAAAATTTTTTTTTAAAAACCTGTAAAATTATGGAAGATTTGGTTGCTTGTACAGCATTTTTTAAATGGTGTTTGAGTCTGCAACAATTATTTAACTTGTTAATTGGAACAGGTTTAGGAGCAACTTAGTTTCAGCATAAAATTAGATCTAGTCACCTAGATCAGTAACTCAGCAATTTTTGAACATTCGTTGTGCTGTGTTAGGTACCAGGGATGCCAACTTGAATAAAAGACTTGGCTTCCGTGGGAGTTTAAAGTTGAATGTGGGGCCAAGCCTTAAGACAGAAAAGTGTAAAATGTGCTATTAGACTTTAGTACTTTTTCTGACACTATTTTATCATTTAAATGATTGTAATAGTTTTAGAATATTATATATAATCAAGAAGATTGAAGCATATACATTTTCTTGAACTTTTAAAATTACAACCAGATTTTTAGATTCTCTTATTTAAAATGTTGGAGACAATTTTATTAAGCAATTTTTAAAACTCATCCTCATTGCTGTTATGTGTACTTAAAGGAATCCAGTTTCAAAATATTGGGATAACAGAAAGTAGATCGGTGGTTGCTTGGGGCTGAGAGTAGAGGCAGGCAGATTGAAAGCACAGGAGTAAGAGGGAACTTTTTGGGGTAGTAGAAGTATTCTATATTTTGATCATGGTGGTGATTATTCCAGTATATACATTTGTCAGAACTTGCTGAACTGTAGTCTAAAATGGGTATGTTTTATTGTATATAAATTTTACCTCAGTGAAATTAATTTAAAAAGAAAACTAGGCAGTGGAAAATACACTGTTTCTAAATATTTCCTTATGTTGGTATTTAAGCAGTTTCTCCCCAACTAACTCTTATCTTCACAGGTAGCACAAAAGTGCGTTGTCATCCTTTATGTCCTGGTTTTTTTATTGGGAAATATGATCACTCTATGTACACAAGAAATAAAACCATTATTATTTATAAATTACATATTATGTTGAGGACATCATGACAAGGCAGAACCATCCAGAGGAAAGACTAGAATAAAGTATCTGTACTACTTTTGTGTTATAAACCAAGTTCATTTTCTTTGGCCAGCCAGTTTTCAACTATGAGTAAATGATGAATTTTGCTTATAACTCTCATTCTGTACAGAAGCTGTGCCATATTTGGTCTTGAAACACTGTAGTGTGTTATTTCCATCCCTCTTAGGTGTCTCTCTTTTTTTTTAATAGTTTTTAAAAAATTAATTTGGTTGAGCTGGGTCTTAGTTGCAGCAGGCGAGCTCCTTAGTTGTGGCAGGCTGTCTCCTTAGTTGCAGCTTGAGAGCTCCTTAGTTGTGGCTCGCTGGCTCTTAGTTGTAGCATGCAAACTCTTAGTTGTGGCATGCATGTGGGATCTAGTTCCCTGACCAGGGATTGAACCCGGGCCCCCTGCGTTGAGAGCGTGGAGTCTTAATCACTGTGCCACTAAGGAAGTCCCTCTCTTAGGTGTCTTTAAACTGCAAATAAATTTCCCAGAATATGTCTGGGAAGAGGCCAGGAATTGGGGCTGATAGGAAACCATTGTGGTTGGCTGTGGGGGAGGATGAAAAAGCAGGACTGAATTCCTGGTTAATTCCTTTAAGTACTGGGGTAACATGTGATATTGTCTTCTAGAATTACCCCTAACCACTAGAGTATCTAATGGACTACTAAATTATAGTACTGCAGCCTTACATTAGCACTTCCATAATAACTGTGGTCTTATTTTTTAATTAAAGAGTTGATTATCAAGACGTTTTGGTTCTTTTTACTCTTTTGCTGTCTTTTGTAATTTTCATTGCTTGTGTTCTACACATTTTATTTGTATATCAATTGTTTGGACTCAGAACTTTTTTTTTTTTTTTCCTGGAGGAACAATGCAGATCTTGGCAGTTAGTTCTCCAGGCTAGCCTGGGGAAGCCTACTGTATTTATAATATGCTCAAAGAATAGTACCATGAAACTCTCCCTACTTCCACCCCGAAGTGTCTACAGACGTATTTCTTCGAGGATATGTTTCTCTGATATAGGGTTTAGGACTGGCATAACTGCAAACCCAAGATAAAGGCTCTGACAGAATGAGATTATTGGGGAAAGACAAGGTTCCATGGGTTAACGTCCTGAATCAATTTGGGTTAGGCTTAGTTGCTTGTGACAGAAATCCCAGAATGGAAGTTGCCTAACTAAACACATATGGTGAATTCTTTCCTCACCTAAGGGAAGTTTGGAGGTACACTGGCCGGGGCTGGAATGGAGGCTTTGTCATCCCAGAGAACCCAGGTTCTTCCTGTCTTTCTACTCTGTCTTTAGCATGTGGCTTTCATCCTCAAAGCCATCTTGTGTTCCAAGAGAGCCATCACACTGTATTTCAGAAAGGAGGAAGGAAGGACAAACGTGTACTCCCGGCTCTCTGCCTCTCTTTTAAGGAACTGTCCCAGAAGTCCCATCCAACAACTTTTGCTTAATGGTTAGAATTTAGTTTCATGGCCCCACTGAACTGCAAGGCAGGCTGGAAAACGGATGTCTCTTAGCTGGGCACATTATCTGTCTGAATAAAGTTGGGAATGAGATATTAAGAAAAGTAGGCAGTTTATGGCACACTCTGTTCATGGAAGGACATGAAAAATTGAAGCAAGATTTACAATTTCTACAAAAAGTACAGTTATTCCAGGGCCTCTGCAGGCATCAAGTATAGGGACCAGAGAGAATTGCAGCATTAAAGGGAGGGTTCCCAGAATGAGTCTGTACAGCCATCCTTAGTGCATAGCCAAGAATGCCCTTGTCAGCTGGGGAGAGAGGATTTTGAAGCCAGAGGGATTTCTTAGGCAGCCATAGGGCTGGCAGTTTCAAGGGGGGGCCCCTGTGGCCAGATCCCTGGGGCAGGATGATTGATGGTCATTTTATTTAGTGGTTAAGTTGATAGGTTAGCAATCTGCTATACGTCTCACTGAAGAGAGGAAGGGAAAAGCACAAAGTTCATGTCTCTCGATTAAGTACTAACGCATTAGTACTTATTGAGGGATCAAGACAGAGAAAGACAAAAGCAAATATCAAGCATTCTTGACCTCTTAATTTATTGTCCGGTTGTGTGATCATGATAGAATTGCCTTCTGGCATATTGGGGAGGGGGTAATTGATTTGTTTATGTTGTTATTTCAAGTTGGTGTCTTCAACTAGATTTTAGAGTTCTTGATAATAGAGATGTTTATGCCTTACACTTTTTGAGGTTCCATCCCCTATTAGCATATCACATATATTATCAGTCAGTAGTTTTTGATTCTATTCGTTGTGCTATAGCAGTGATTCTCAACTCTCCCAGATCTTGCACTCCCTTTAAACAGTTTGTAGATAACACGATTACCTACACATGTAATTCTTTTAAATTGTTAAAATACCTTACCCATAATATAAAGGAGAATTTTCGAGGAAGTAATTTATAATAAACAACATGTATTTTGATGTGTTAATGCTCAATAACTATGCTAGAAGACATAACAACATAGTCAAGTCCAGGTGTGTGATTAAGTGGACCTCCAAAGCCAACATATAACGATTTTGAATGGATAGTCCATTTATTCCAGAAACCAGGCCCAACCTTGATGCACGCTGTGGTCTGGGATGCGCCTCCTCTGATGTTGCAGACCCTGGGGGAGCTCGCTGAGTTCTCTGTGACATTCTCGCAGATGGCTGTTGTCAGCCACTGTGTGTTGGGAGAATTGTTTAGACTTGGGCACTGGCCTGGGATGACCAAGGAGCTCCAGGACCATACCCACCAGACCTGTATTTTCCCAAGAAAAAAATTCCAGAGTCAAAGCAGAGTAATAAGTCTTCCAGCCGATTAAAAAACATGAAGCCAAAGCTGAGAGTAGATGAATGCAGAAACTAGATTCAAGCTCTGTTGTGTGCTGTGGACTCTGCCAGTTGCTGGGGTCTGTGAGGTGAATATGTGTTCAAAAGACAGAAAATAACTGTAAAATGTGCATGATTGTATATTCACTCTACAAACACCTGTTTTTCAACTACTGTGCTAGGGCTGGAGAGTCACAGACAGCCTTGGTCTCCTCTCCTCAGGGAGCTCATATTCTATAGTGAAATCAGACAAGTGAGTCTAACCGATTGTCCTAACTGTTATGAAGTAAACAAAAATGGGCCAAAATCAGTACAGCAGAGGGACTTCTAAAAGGGTAAGTTGGGAAGCCTTCTCTGAGGAGGTGATATTTAAGCTGATTCCTAAAAAATGAGAAGCTAGCCAAGTGAATGGAGGGTCAAGAGCTTTCTAAGCAGAGTTCAAAGCCCTTGAATGTGAGAAGACTTTGCCTTTTTGGAAAAAAAGAAAGAAAGCCATTGTGATTGAAGCCTGGCCAGTGAGACTGAGAGGGTTAGAGGTGTCAGAGAGGTGAGAGGGGCCTGGTCATGCAGGCCCATGATAGGGGGCATTTGGATCTAATTCTAAGTGCAGAGCAAAGCGGGGACAGGACTTAATATTTTAAGATCACTCTTTGCTGCTTTGAGGAGAATGGGTCAGACAGGCAAAGAATCAAAGTTCTTTGGGAGAGAGAGACCAAAAGAGAGAATGACCAGGTTGCATGCGGCAGAGGAGGAAGGGGTTGCGGTGGGGAGTGTGGAAGGGTTCAAGGACATGAAACTTACATTGGGTCTTGAAAGAGAAATGTGAATTGGGGTGTGGGAAGGGCAGCGAGGAGACCAGCCAGGCAGAAGGAACAGCAGAAGCAAAGGCAGGGAGGTGTGTAGCCCATGCTGGGAGAGCAGTAGAGAGGTAGTGTAGCAATAGTCTCATACCAGAACCTGCATCCCCTTTACTGTTCTGAAATGCAGTTTGCAGGTGATATAATTACTTCCACAAATAATTTTTAAAAACGATTAAACTACCCCAGCTATAAAATACAGGAGAACTTAAGCAGAAGTGTGTGATTTGATGTGTAACTATTCAAGCGTCTCTATACTAGAAGACATAATGAATTAATCAGGAGCTTGTACCTACCTACAAGGAAAAGGTTCAGTTTTGAAGAGTTAAGATAAAATTCCACAGAATATTTCCAATATTTTATATTTAACATTTTGAAATGAGGCTAAATGAGTATGTTTGTATCTATACACAGAGTCACCCTGATGAGACAGTACGAGCACAGACTGATATTGGTGTATACATTGCTAAATCAAATATCATATGAGTTTCAATGCTGCTGGTGACTTAATTTTTCAAAACGGTGAACAACTCTTGATGAAGCTGCAGGAACACAAAGTACAGTCCTCCCTCGACTTACTTAGTAATTGTGTTTCTAGAAAATTCAGTATGTGTTAAAACCGTGCAAAAGTCCTTTGAGGATATATGAAATTAAGAGTCAGAGCTCTGGGGCTTGCCTGGTGGTGCAGTAGTTGAGAGTCCTCCTGCCGATGCAGGGGACACGGGTTCATGCCCCAGTCTGGGAAGATCCCATGGCCGCTGAGCCTGCGCATCTGGAGCCTGTGCTCCGCAATGGGAGAGGCCCGCATACCGCAAAAAAAAAAAAAATAAAAGAGTCAGAGCTCTAATCTCAGGTAACTAAGATCAGATTTTTCAGTGTTATGAAAATGGTGCAAGATACAAAACTTCTGTTGTTTTGTTGAGCTGGATCCCTGACCCCCATCCACTGAATACCAAGGCACCCCCCTCCTAATTATCATGACAACCAAAACTGTCTCCATGTTTTTTAACAAAAGGACAGAACTGTCCCTCAGTTTCCACATCTGTACAGTAGCTATAACTACCTTCAATCTCATAAGGATTAAATGAGATGATACAAAGAAAGTGTTAGTATCAGGGCCTGTCCCACCATATGGATTCCATAACCTGATAGTTAGCAGCTGAAAATATAGGTTTAGCAGTTGAAAATATAGATTTAGTCGTAAATAGAAGAGAAGTTAGGACTGGAGATGAAGGTTTAGGAGTCATGTATGTAGGTTCATTTAAACATTGCAAAGCACCAGGCAGAAACTTAACATTCAATTTAAGAGGGATAAAAGTAGGGTCCCATGGCCTTCTCCTAAACTCTGTAACGTCAAGGATGAAGAGATATGGCTAGGCAACCGTTCATAAGAAAAAGACAGTCAAGCCTAGATTAGCCATGGTATAATTCAGCTGCTTTAAAAAAAAAAAAAAAAAAAGCACTGTCTGACAGTGTATTAATAGTGTAATGTCCAGATCATGGAATGTTGAGACCCATATGCAAGGAACTACATAGGCTGTGTCTGGGGTTCATTCTGAGAGCCAGGCTTTAAGAGGGCTGTTGACAAAGGTAGTCAAGAGGAGGGAAACTGGAAGGAGAATTTAATGCTACTGAGTCTAGATATTTGAGAAAAATGATAAAGGAGAAGACATGACCATTTTTCAGATAATTTAAAGACAATAGTTTTTGGCAGAAGAGAACATAAACCTGTTGTTTGTGGAAAACAAATCTAGGACCTTCTTCTGGAAGTTACAAGAAAGCAAATATTGATTTTGTAGTAAGCAATCAACCAGACGCTTGCTCTTTTCAGGGATGATGTAGAATAGAATTTCATGGATAGAGATGATTTCTAAAGACTTTTTCAACTTTTGAAGTGGATGTGGGAATAGACTCCAGGATGGATCACCCCGCCAGTCACCTGTGTTAGTTTCACCGATGTGGCTGCCTAACAGGGTCACTTGTTTCTAGCAAGACCCAACGCAGATTCCTCCTGGGCCTGCACTCATTTCAGAGATTTGACTACCTGTAAATAGCTGAACTCAGTTGGCAAGAAATCCCAACTCTCAAGAGCCTGTGGGGAAAGAAAGCCAAAATAGGTAACACTCAATGCTATCTATTTTCTGACAAATTTACTTTGACTTTCTCTCTGCCACTTGCCCCCAAACCCTTCACCCTCTAGTTTTCTCAGCCAGTTTGCAGCTGAAGTTTAGGTCACCCTGATCTAATCATTCCAAAATAATTTTTCCTTTTTTAGTCATTATTGTGTTAGATAAGAGGTCAGGGAAGCCTCACGTCAGTTTTTCATATAGTCACCCCCTGACCTAGTAGAAAAACTTTCCTTCTGTGATTCTTTCTGAAGTAGTGCTCTAGAACAGTTTCTCACCTGGGGTTGGTCCACCGACTCCCTCAAACTGTATGTGAAAGTGTGTGTGTGTGTGTGTGTGTGTGCGCGCGCGCGCGTGCTCACGTGTGCGTGTGCGTTCATTTCTCTGAGGAGAGGGATATAGGCATTCATTAGACTCCCAAAGGGGTGTACCTGTAAGAAGATTAAGAGTCACTTAAACCAGCCTCTTCTTAGGTAAGACAGATCCCCCTTTTTTGTTTTTATATTGCGTGTCTTTCATCTACCTTTAGTTAAATTCCAAACTGAGGTGTGGTGGATTGTTCGACAAGGACCAGGTTCATTGGAAGCCTCCTAAGCTCCCTGCTTGGACTGGGAGCCCTTCTTCTGTGATCATAGAGCACTCTCTGCTCACTGCTGTGAGAGCACTTTCTGCGTTATATCGGAAGGGTCCATTTATGGGACTATCTTCCATTATGAGGCTTGAAGGGAGGGCCTGTGTTGTATTAATTTTCATAGGTATGTAATAGATGCTCAAAATGTTCTTGACCTGAACCACTTACCCATAATAAGCCAACAGATTCTTCTTTCCCTCCCAAGCAGCCAAGGTTTTAAGCACTTAACCTGAGCCAGGTATTATATTAGGCACTGGGAAAACAGAGGTAAGCTCCCTTCATGGAGCATATGGGCTATATCCAGAGGGGACATGATTTTTGCCACGCCCTGGAGCTGCTGCATTTGAGCGATATGCATTTACAATAGTGCTGACCTTGCAAAAACTCCCCTTTTTATAACAGATATTAGTTATATGCACATATTCTATTTTTACCACTCAAAACAAAAATGAAAAAGCTTTTTCTAGTCTTCCTTAAAACCATCCATTGAAAATGTCTCTCCAAAATCCTCTTTCTCTTTGAGTAGTGTTAATGCTTTGCCTCCAAAAAGAGAAAAGTTTGAAGATACTGAGTAGTGTCAGCATTTAGGACCATGTTCTGCACATAGAGGTGTTTTTTGTTTTTTAAAATTCAAAAGGAAAAATTCATGATTCAAAAAACATAAAATAAAAAATAAAGCAAAACTTTCCTGCCTGGTTCACTAGTGTGTCCTTTTTCTTTTTCAGCTTATACATATCTTAAATTCCATGGATTTGAGTTTATGTCAAACTACGTTCGTAGTTTTCTAACTTTTATTTAAAAGCAGGAACACCCTTTCTTCAAACCTAAATAAAATCAAGCAGAGCAGTTTGCTGAAAGAAAGAGCCTTTGTTGCTATCCCCAGTGCCCTAAGGGGATGCCAGGGAGCCTGGTTTGAGAACTACTGGACCAAATGGTATTTATGAATCAGTAGTTGACTTGGGCAGGATCTGTCCACAGAACTAGACATAACGAGTGCCAAGTTGAAAGCACTGTGCCGCCTCTTTTTCAAGTTCTTTACACTTAAAGAGTTAATGACCTTGAGGAGCACAGCAAAATTATTTCAAAAGATATGCTGTGTCTCCCCCACCTGGAGACTCCAGTTTAGTAGGTATGAACTACTATAGATGCTCCAGCATCTATAATTTTAAATAACTCCACTAACCTAGGAGAAGGCTTCTTTCATGTGGTCTTTGAAAGTGCAAAAAGTTAGTACATTACTTATGCCTCAAGATATCTGCACTGCTTAGAGGGAATGTGCCTTTTTGGATTCCTGAGTTAAGCTTCAGAGATTTAAAAAAATACTTCTATTTCCATTGCAGTCACTGTTCCTGCTGCCTGAGCCACTTCCCCCATATATCTGCATAACTGTGTCTAGTGTTTATTGTCAGTCTCCAACCTCTGAAATGTAAGCTTCGTTTGGGTGGGCCTTTTTGTCTATTTTGTGCGATTCATCACATGCTCTAGAAGAGTGTCAGGCATGTTATAGGCAGACAGTAAATATTTGTTGAATAACTACTATTAGTGGGGTTATTCAGATATGTTATTGGTTAAAAAGACTTCTTGAATTGCTCTGGAAACCTAACCTCTTCCATCTATAGCGATTTCTGTAAGAGAGTGTTCCAAGTGCCCAAAACCAGATGTGTAAGTGAAAATGTGTAACACTCCTATACAACAGAGTTGGTTGGTTCTTGATGGACTGTGACTTTATTTTCAAAACAGGATGTGATGTGGTCTGACTTTGGGTTTCCTGGAAGAAATGGACAGGAAAGTACATTGTGGATCGGCTCCATGGGGGCCCATACACCCTGTCATCTGGACACCTATGGTTGCAACCTAGTATTCCAGGTACAAGGAAGGTAATGCCCATGTGCATGCACATGCATGAGGGAGAGAGAGAGAGAGAGAGAGAGAGAGAGAGTGTGTGTGTGTATGTGTGTGTCTTTGTGTGTTGCCCAGGAGGAGGAATGAGTGTCGGGTAGGGGGCAGGACTCCCTGCTCCATCCTATCAGCCTGCCTCATGACCAGGGCAGATCTCTTAACCTCTGGGTCAGTCTCCTCCTTTGTGAAATAAGGGGAACCGTATAGATGGTGGTGTCTGTGTGTTGTGTCTCTCAGCCATGGTCAGGATTACTGTCAGAAAGCTGATCCCAGAACTCTAGGAATACACTCCCAGTTCAGCTAGACAGTTGTCTGCTTAGCTCTATAATGTAAGAGTCTGCATTAGTAGCTGTAGAGTGTAGGGGGTGGGACTCGCTCTCTTGTTTTAGGAGAGCAGTGGGAAAACGATGACTGCTCGAGCCCGCAGGCTTCAGCAGTGCGGCATGAGATTGCCTCGTCCGCGCACGCGTGCTGGCTTTTCAGGAGCGGGAGAACGCCGTGACTGCTCATGCGCATCAGCCCCAGCCAGGGGGCAGGGCCGTGTTGCAGCCTCCCACACTCACAGACTTTAGCCCGGGAGCAGGAGAATGCCGGGACCGTTTGTGCCCACCTGCCTGCGCCAGGGCTGGGAAAGTGCTCTGGTCACTGGAGCTCTCTGGCTTCAGCATTGTGGCAGGGTAGAGCCACGGTTGCTCGCCCCTGCATCCGAGCTTGCCCACCTGTGCCCGCAGGTTAGGTGAGGAGCACAACAATGGCGTCTGCCAGTGCTTCCATCCCGGGGGAGCATTTCCATCATTTCCCACCCCTTCGGTGGATACTGTCAGGTTCTAAATGACTTTCCTTCACGTGTAGTCTCAACACTTTTCAAACTGCTGTTATTTTGCTAGGGTTCGGGGCAAGTGAGATATATGTGAACCCTTTACGAGAGGAGTCTCAGTTTCATGTAGCACTTGGGGACACTTGGACACCTGTCCTGTTGGTTTCCTAAGCCAGCTGTTACGGGGGCTCATCTCTGTGGTTTAGATCCCAGGGGCCGGGGCTCCTGATGTGGGGTGCCAGCCCCTAACTTCCCCGGAGAAGCCTTGTCTGGTGAGGTCCCTTCCTGTTGTGTTCCACCACGTGGGGGCTGAGGGCTTTGGCGGGAGTGTCTCTCTGCCTCTCCTGCTCATCTCGATGTAGTTAGTCCTTTTTATTCTTTATTGTGGAGCACGTGTTCAGCTAGTTCTCAGGTTCTTTTCAGAGGGAACTGGTCTATAGGTACATGTGTATTTTTTGTGTCTGTGGGAGGAGGTAAGTTCAGGGTCTTCCTCTGCTACCATCTTTGAACTGCTCCCCCCACGTGTGAAGTACTTTGAAAACTATAAAACTGTATGAGATAGTTCCTCCTGGATTCCTCAGGTCTTTATTAAGCAGCCTAGAACGTCTGGGTACATTATTAATGCACTGTGGTTACAGCAGTGAATCAAGTGTGCCTGGTCCCTGCCCTTATGGAGTTAATAATCTGAACCTTAAACTTCGTTAGAGCGGGCATCATTTTAAGTAGCTGCTTTCCGTGTGTTCTGAGTGGAGAAATAAGCCAAAGAAATTCAGTTGGGAAAACATTACCAAAAAATACCTGGGTTCTTTCTGTGATATAAAATTAATATAGCTTTACTTTAACTTTGTCGTAGACCATATTTTCTGGCCTCATATAGCTCTGGAGTAATAAAATAACTAACTGTTCAGGAAATATTTACTGAGTATCCTGCCGTGCAGATACCATGTGTTACACTAAGAACAGAGGTGAACAAGTAAGACACCTCTCTGCCCTAAGAGAGTGTATGTACAGTTAGAGTGCAGGGAAGCCCGCGGACTGCTGTGATATATCTAGGCAGAATGAACATGCCCTTGAGGAAGGGTTCGTAGAGCCATGCAACTGAAAAGGAGAAGAGAAAATGTTCCTGTTGGAAAGATTAGGGAAGATTTCAGAGGGGAGTTGCCATCTGGGATGGGTTTCAAAGGGTGGGTGAATGTTCAAAAGACACAGGTGGGAGGAGCAAAGGGACCGGCATGAGCAGAGCCCCAGGAAAGCGTAGGGTATATAGAGGGCCCAGTGCGTTGTCCGTGTAAGTTGTGTGTTAGAGACAGGATCAGTAAGAGAGGCAGGGTGGAGCCTGAGGATCTTAATGCCCAGGCAAATACTGCTTTTTCTCTGTTCTTTCAGCATCAGAACCGAGAGGTTTTTGAGCCAGGGATGACATGATGATTGACTATGATTAAGAACACAAGGATGCAAATATATTACATTTTAAACTTAGCAAAGCAAATTGTATGGGATGGTTATCATCATGGCTGTTCCTTTGGGAAACACAGCTATAGTGCAGGGGTCTGGAGATCTGTGACCTAGTACTGGGTCCACCACTAACACAAGCCCAGTGAATGACACTGAGCAAACCCTGACTCCCTCTTGCACTTCTTTGAATGTAAGATTAGACTGATGATCTCTTAAGGGTCCTTCCAGCTCTAACGTTCTAAACATCCTAAATGCCAAAAATTCTCCCAAACCAGTCATAGGTCTAGTGGGAGGGAGCAGCTTTATCATCTCTAAGGCAAAATAAGACTTTATATTTCCTAGTTTGAGAAGAGCAGTCAGCTCTTTTGAAAGGACGTGTTTTGAAAAGACATGATAGCCCCTCTGTAACTGTCAGGGGTCACTAGAGGGCTTTAGGGCTTGTCTCAGAACTAGGTTCTTTTCCCTCTCTCTTTGCTTCCCCATCTGTGTATTTCTGTCTGTCTGTGTCTCTTCCTTTTTCACACTTCTCCCTCCTTTGCTTCAGATGTCCTCCCTCTGTTGGCTCAAAGTATTGGTGTGTCTAGTGTTTTGTGAGTTAAGGTTTATCACTTCCAGTTTTCAAAAAATTTTAAAGTGACTGAAACATTTTACAGTTTTCTTTTTGAAAATTCCTATATTATACTACTTTTTAGTTGTGTGGCATCATTCGTGCATTTCTCTTCCTTAATGGGTCAACTTAACAAATGTTTAGGTTAAGGAATTTATAACTCCAATAGGGAGAAGTCTGGAAAGGATTTGGTGGGTAGTTACTCTGGATGAATGGTTGCTCTGCATAAGAGAGGAATCCAGAGATTTCAAAGGGTAGAGATTATTCTGGGGAGCTCTAGACTCAGGGATGGAAACAGTTTATGAGGAGGCTGACTTTGATTTGAGATAAGAAAGAATGATCTTACAAAGGAGCTCCTGTCCCTGAAAAGAGGCTGCTCAGGGCATCATGAGATACCCACTAGTTGCTCCCCTTCTTTACCAGGTGTCTGCAGAGGAGATTCCAGCCCTGAGTGAGAGATGGGCCAGGTGACCCCTGCGGTTCCTGTATTCCTTTATGGATTGAATGAAAATGAGTGAAAATGAGCACTTAGCTGCTGCCTTCTTACATGTTTTGTCTCAAGTTTAGAGTACTAACTTGTATCTTATTTTTTTAATTAGGAAAAGATGGCATCTCTTTCCTCCTGAAGATACTCCTTTCCTTTATCCAACTAGAATTCCCTATGAAGAATCTAGCGTGTTCAGTAAAATCAATGTTGTCAATCCTGATTTAAAACGTTTTCCTCAATTTTGGAAGGCTCGAAGACATATGGTTACCCTGAGCCCTGGACAGGTAATGGGAGCTTTAAAACATTGGTGACCTGTCAGTGGACACCCCAGCTATAACTTCTTTCAAGTCTATGCCACGTGCCTCCCTATCAATACAAATGACAATGGTTCCTTCCCTGCTGCTCTGCTATTGGAACGTAGCTTCCCCAGCTATAGGCTTCATGCACAATCCCTGCTTCACAGGTCATGGGTGGGAGATGGGAGGAGGGAACACAGCTCCTCCTGCTGGTGAAGAGGAGAATGGCCTGTGGAGGAAGATCCAAAAACTCAGTTATTTTTATTCAGGTTAAGAGAAGGTGTCAAGGCATGAGTACTTGAACATTTCTGGAACATTTATTCACAATTAATATCTGTTCAACCACGATAAAATCCAGACACACAAACACAGGTTCGAATGCACCCAGTTAGTGGGCCAACAAAGGCAGAATGAACTAAGAATGATTTAGGGTTTTTTGTTTGTTTGTTTTAATTGAAGTATAGTTGATTTACAATATTGTGTTAGTTTTTGGTGTACAGCAAAGTGATTCAATTATATATATATTTTCAGATTATTTTCCATTATAATTTATTGCAAGATATTGAATATAGTTCCCTGTGCTATATCGTAAATCCTTGTTGCTTATCTATTTTATATATAGTACTCTGTGTCTGTTAATCCCCCACTCCTAAGTTACCCCTTTCCACATAACCAAACATGATAATTGTAAGTTTGTTTTCTATATCTGTGAGTCTGTTTCTGTTCTGTATGTAGATTCATTTGTATCATTTTTTAGATTCCACATATAAGTGATACCATATAATATTTGTTGAGAATGATTTGCTTTTAAGCAAGAATGGATGTTACTTTTGTAACTGACTGTCTCTGAAACATTTCCAAAGGTTTAGTACTTAGTGCTGCTACCCAGTGGGGAATATCACCTTCACAACACTGGCATTTGCTGTCTGATATTTTAGTAACATTTGCAAGGTTTTCTTAGTCTTTCTCTTTTTTTTTTTTGCGGTACGCAGGCCTCTCACCGTTGTGGCCTCTCCCGTTGCGGAGCACAAGCTCCAGACGCGCAGGCTCAGCAGCCATGGCTCACGGGCCCAGCCGCTCCGCGGCATGTGGAATCCTCCAGAACCGGGGCACGAACCTGTGTCTCCTGCATCGGCAGGCGGAGTGACAACCACTTCTCTGTTTTCTTTCTGTATAGAGTTACCTATTCTGGGCATTTCACATAAGTGCAGTTGTGCAGTCTGTGGACTTCCGTGTCCGGCTTTTTTCACGTCGCATAATTATCCTCAAGGTTCATCCAGGCTGTAGAACGTTATCAGCACTTCATTCTTTTTTATGGCTGAATATATTCCATTATGTGGATATACATTTTATTTATCCATTAAACAGCTGATAGATATTTGGGTTGTTTCCATCTTTTGGTTATTATGAATAATGCTGCTATAAACATTTGAGTACAAGTTTTTGTATGAGCATATATTTTCAGTTCTCTTGGGTATATACGTAAGGGTGGAATTGCTGAGTCATATGATAACTCTGTGTTTTTTAACTTTTGGGGGAATTGCCAAACTGTTTTCCACAGCAGCTGCACCATTTTACATTCCCACCAGCAATCTGTGAGGGTTCTATCTTCACATCCTCACCAACACTTGTTATTTTCCTTTATTATTGTTATATTACTACAACTATAGCCATTCTAGTGGGTGTGAAGTGGCTGCTAATTCTTTTTTTCTTCTATTTTAATAGCCAAATTTGAATGAGTATTTCTGTGTATTGTATCAGTTTTCCTTACATCATGCTGTTTCCTGAATCCACCATAAACTGGCTCTCTCTCTTACCACTTTACTTGAAAGTATACTCTATGATAGGACATTAATGACCTCCTAATGACTAAATCCAGTGGCTGAAGTGGACGTTTTTAGTCCATTTCACTTCACTTTAGTTCTCTTAAAAGGAGGTCTCTTCCCATCTCCACCTTGTCCATAGCAAGTGCCACCATTTTCCTAAATCCGAAGCCCAGAAGCTTCAGATCATCTCCGTCTGCTGTACTCAGCCTTCCACAGACTCTTGTAATGACTCTGGATAAATGCAGTCCTTCTTGATTCTGCCCATTGCTTTTGTTTGCTATATCTTCCTATTTAAATCTTAACATTTAATTTAATAATTGGACCATTGCAAGAATCTCCTGTCCTTCCCAGACTCTCCCACAATGTCACTGTTTTAACCATCCCCCTACTCAGAACTTCTCAGCAACTCAAAATGCCTACAGGATAAAACCCAGATTCTTTATTCTGAACTCAGGGCCCTCCACTGGCCCTAACCTGATCCCCCACTTTATTCCCCTTTACTCCTTCTGCAGTAGTAAGACTGGCCTACTTGCTGTCCCTCGACAGTCCCACCTCCCTTGCCCACTTCTCCGTCCTGGCATGTCCTCATTCTCTCTTAGTCCTAGTTCAAATCACACTTTCTCCATCCAGGTTGCCCCTAACCTCCCTAGAAGCATGCCTGCTTCTCCCACCTCTGAAGGTCTCTAGCACCAGTGTCCACTCCTCTGATTTACCACTTACATAATTTATAAATTATATAAGTGGTAAAAAGTGATTTACCACTTTTCTATATATTATTTTTTCATTGGCTAGATTTTAGACTGTGAGAAGACTGAAACTATGTCCTATGTGTTTACCTCTGCCCTTTCTCAGAACTCATACAACTATTATGTGATGGAAAGGAGGAAAAGTTGCAATCTCAGAATCCTTTACTAAGATTTGGATGCAGACAGAGAAGGTCCAGGATAAAGGAGAGTAGAGACTGGAGAAGCTAGTAATATCCTTTGTAGAACATGCAACTTGTTAATTTAAGAAAAGGAATAAAAGGATTGTGGGTTTTTTTTTCTTATTTCCCTTTCCTATTACAATCTTAGTATAAATTCATTTGAGTTTGTTTTTTTTCCTTAGCAGCTTCATTTAAGATCTGATTCTGACATGAAAATAAAATGTTCTGTTCTTGTGCTAACCATTTTTTGTTTGGTTTTCAGGTTCTGTTTGTCCCCAGACACTGGTGGCATTATGTGGAATCCATTGATCCTGTCACTGTCAGTATAAACTCATGGATTGAGCTGGTATTTTTTTTTCTAATAAAAGTAGTCTCCCTGCTTTTAAGATATACAGTGTCTGTCTATAGAACTTGGTGATTAATTTTCACCAACACTCCAGTGTTACTTTGTTTTCCTGTTCCATAATTTATGTATTCTGTGCTGTTGATGAATAGTGAGGTTGGAAATAGGATTTTTGTGACACACCATTCTCTTTCTTTTAAGGGCACAAAATGGGCCCTGATGTTGATGTGCCAGGTCTTCTCCCTTGACCGGTGTTGTTAGGAGAATCGTGTTGGGCCTGGCTGGATCTGCCACGTGTGTCCCACGTTGCCAGTCCCATCCCCCACCATCTGGGCTGGAAATACTTGCTTCTTGGTTCAGTGTCCTCATTAATAATTGCAGAATTCTCAGTCCTGACTTACACATTTTCTCAGAGCAGTCTTTCAGTGCTAGGTGTTATCATTTTATTTCTCCCAAAGGCTTTTCCCCTCCCATATGCTATGCTTAATCCTGGTTGCCTGCTCTACTTGACAATTAGAATGGCTACTCTTATGGCTCAAGTCTGTCTCTTCCACCTGAGGTGGCATTGCATCTTTGTATGCTTTAACCAGAGGCTTTGACTGCACCTGTGCCCTCGTTAACCTGAGGCCTAGAATGCACCTCTGCTCTCCTGTACCCAAAACCTTGATTGCATCTTTCTCCTCTCTTTGGCTGCTGCACCCTCCCCTCACTCAGACTTCATGTCCTTAGATAATGGGAAGGGCTTTGGCACAGGGGGAGCATACGGAATATTGTAACAGGAAGCTCTATTGTGTGGCTTAGAAGAGTCATAACCCTTGGGTGAGAAGTATAATGGGAGATCAATGGACTTACAGTTAGAAATGCTGCTTAACTGATTGCCTTGCTTGGTATCCCCCTTTCTGCTCCAGTGTTCAGAATGTCCCTCTGAAAAGAAGTTGGTCAATTATAGTACTTAAGTCATTTATTTTCTTTTTCTCAGAGATCACATTTTTATGTTGCCTGTAGTCCAATGTCTGAAATCCTTTACTAATATGTATTTGTCTAGTTTTCCAGTTGTTTATCGTAGGAAAGTAGTTAAGTTACTGTTACTCTATCACAGCCAGAGGTGGACATCTCAGTTGAATCATTTTTGTGCCCATTATCTGAAATATGTTATTAATGTTTACATTTTTTTTAAGATAAGATTTCTTTGTCTCTAAGGGTAGTCAACATACTATTCTTTACTGCATGGTCTTATACATATAAAATAAAAAATACTAGGTGCAGCGCAGAAGGAGAGCCACTGCAGGCCAGCTTCTCTAACTCTGAAGGCACTCCAGGGATTGGAAACCATGAAATCCAAACATCAAAGTGAATGGCTTAATTTGCTATACCTCAACTCATCTTCAAGTGTTAATTAAAATTATCCACAGGAAACTGAATCAAAATTAAAATTAAACACATATATAGAGAAGCAAGAAGAGCTACAATCCTGCAGCCTGTGGAATGAAAACCACATTCACAGAAAGACAAAATGAAAAGGCAGAGGGCTATGTACCAGATGAAGGAACAAGATAAAACCCCAGAAAAACAACTAAGTGAAGTGGAGATAGGCAACCTTCCAGAAAAAGAATTCAGAATAATGATAGTGAAGATGATCCAGCACCTTAGAAAAAGAATGGAGGCAAAGATTGAGACAATGCAAGAAATGTTTAACAAAGACCTAGAAGAATTAAAGAACAAACAAACAGAGATGAACAATACAATAACTGAAATGAAAAATACACTAGAAGGAATCAATAGCAGAATAGCTGAGGCAGAAGAACGGATAAGTGACCTGGAAGACAGAATGGTGGAATTCACAGCGGGGAACAGAATAAAGAAAAAAGAATGAAAAGAAATGAAGACAGCCTAAGAGACCTCTGGGACAACATTTAATGCAACAATATTCACATTATAGGGGTCCCAGAAGGCGAAGAGAGAAAGAAAGGACCTGAGAAAATATTTGAAGAGATTATAGTCAAAAACTTCCCTAACATGGGAAAGGAAATAGCCACCCAAATCCAGGAAGTGCAGAGAGTCCCAGGCAGGATAAACCGAAGGAGAAACACATAGTAATCAAATTGGCAAAAATTAAAGACAAAGAAAAATTACTGAAAGCAGCAAGGGAAAATTGACAAATAACATACAAGGGAACTCCCATAAGGTTAACAGCTGATTTCTCAGCAGAAACTTTACAAGCCAGAAGGGAGTGGCACAATATATTTAAAGTGATGAAAGGAAAGAAGCTACAACCATATTGTAGATTATTCTACCCAGCAAGGATCTCATTCAGAGATCCTCGGAGAAAGCTAAACAAATGCTAAAGGAACTTTTCTAAGTGGGAAACACAAGAGAAGAAAAGAACCTGTAAAAACAAACCCAAAACAATTAAGAAAATGGTAATAGGAACATACATATTGATAACTACCTTAAACGTGAATGGATTAAATGCTCCAACCAAAAGACACAGGCTGGCTGAATGGATACAAAAGCAAAACCTGTGTATATGCTGTCTACAAGAGACCCACTTCAGATCTAGGGACACATACAGACTGAAAGTGAGGGGATGGAAAAAGATATTCCATTCGAATGGAAATCAAAACAAAGCTTGAGTAGCAATATTCATATCAGATAAAATAGACTTTAAAATAAAGAATGTTACAAGAGACAAGGAAGGACACTCCATAATGATCAAGGGGTCAATCCAAGAAGAAGACATAACAATTATATATGCACCCAACGTAGGAGCACCTCAATACATAGGGCAAATGCTAACAGCTATAAAAGAGGAAATCGACAGTAACACAATAATAGTGGAGGACTTTAACACCTCACTTACACCAATGGACAGATCATCCAGTCAGAAAATTAATAAGGAAACAAAAGCTTTAAATGACACAATAGACCAGATAGATTTAATTGATATCTATAGGACATTCCATCCGAAAACAGCAGATTACACTTTCTTCTCAAGTGCACACGGAACATTCTCCAAGATAGATCACATCTTGGGTCACAAATCAAGCCTCAGTAAATTTAAGAAAATTGAAATCATATCAAGCATCTTTTCTGATCACAGCGCTATGAGATTAGAAATAAATTATGGGGAAAAATATGTAAAAAACACAAACACGTGGAGGCTAAACAATACATTACTAAATAACCAAGAGATCACTGAAGAAATCAGAAAATACCTAGAGACAAATGACAATGAAAACATGACAGTCCAAAACATATGGGATGCAGCAAAAGCAGTTCTAAGAGGGAAGTTTATAGCAATACAATCCTACCTCAAGAAGCAAGAAAAATCTCAAATAAACAATCTAACCTTACACCTTAAAGAACTAGAGAAAGAACTACAAACAAAACCCAAAGTTAGTACAAGGGAAGAAATCGTAAAGATCAGAGCAGAAATAAATGAAATAGAAACAAAGAAAACAATAGCAAAGATCAATAAAACTACTGAAGCTCGTGTGCCTAGAGCCTGTGCTCCACAAGAGAAGCCACCACAATGAGAAGCCTGCGTGTGCAACGAAGAGTAGCCCCCCGCTCACTGCAACTAGACAAAGCCCGCGCACAGCAACAAAGACCCAATGCGGCCATAAATAAATAAATGATTTTTTTAAAAAATAAATAAAAAATAAAGTAAAATTAGGAATGAAAAAGGGGAAGTTACAACGGACACCGCAGAAATACAAAGCATCCTAAGAGACTACTACAAGCAACTCTATGCCAATAATATGGACAACCTGGAAGAAATGGACAAATTCGTAGAAAGGTGTAACCTTCCAAGAGTGAACCAGGAAGAAATAGAAACTATGAACAGACCAATCACAAATAATGAAATTACTGGCAAGGATATACAATGGAGAAAAGACAGTCTCTTCAATAAGTAGTGCTGGGAAAACTGGACAGCTACATGTAAAAGAATGAAATTAGAATACTAACACCATGCACAGAAATAAACTCCAAATGGATTAAAGACCCAATTTAAGACCAGATACTTTAAAACTCTTAGAGGAGAACATAGGCAGAACACTCTTTGACATAAATCACAGCAAGATCTTTTTTGACCCACCTCCTAGAGTAATGGAAATAAAAACAAAAATAAACAAATGGGAACTAATGAAACTTAAAAGTTTTGCACAGCAAAGGAAACTATAAACAATACAAAAAGACAACCCTTAGAATGGGAGAAAATATTTGCAAACGAATCAACAAAGGATTAATCTTCAAAATATATAACAGCTCATGCAGCTCAATGGTAAATAAACAAACAACCCAATCAAAAAATGGGCAGAAGACCTAAATAGACTTTTCTCCAAAGAAGACGTACAGATGGCCAAGAGGCATATGAAAAGCTGCTCAACATCACTAATTATTAGAGAAATGCAAATCAAAACCACAATGAGGTATCACCTCACACTGGTTAGAATGGGCATCATCAGAAAATCTACCAACAAATGCTGGAGAGGGTGTGGAGAAAAGGGAACCCTCTTACACTGTTGGTGGGAATGTAAATTGATACAGCCACTATGGAGAACAGTATGGAGGTTCCTTAAAAAACTAAAAATAGAACTACCATATGACCCAGCAATCCCACTACAGGGCATATACCCAGAGAAAAACATAATTCAAAAAGACATATGCACCCCAATGTTCATTGCAGCACTATTTACAATAGCTAGATCATGGAAGCAACCTAAATGCCCATCAACTGACAAATGGATAAAGAAGATGTGGTACATATATACAATAGAATATTAGGCAGCCATAAAACGGAATGAAATTGGGTCACTTGTAGAGACGTGGATGGACCTAGAGACTGTCATACAGAGTGAAGTAAGTCAGAAAGAGAAAAACAAATATTGTATATTAATGCATATATGTGAAATCTAGAAACATGGTACAGATGAACCAGTTTGCAAGACAGAAATAGAGACACAGATATAGAGAACAAACGTATGGACACCAAGGGGGGAAAGCAGGTGGGTGGGGAGTGGGGGGATGAATTGGGAGATTGGGATTGACATATATACACTAATATGTTTCAGATAGATAACTAATAAGAAACTGCTGTATAAAATAAACCTTTAAAAATACTATACATGAAAAAAAAGAAAGAAATTCTGCTTGCAGCACGCTGTATTGGAATCAGAGCAAATATCAAGGTAGCATGCATGGAGTTCACTTCCACTCCCAGTGCCAAAGTCACATCTACAATAGCCTTACAGATGCTTTGCCTCCCAAGATAGCTCATTCCATCGTGGAGCTGTCACCTGCCTGCTTGTAACCATACCCATTACTTCTAAAACTATACAGAATTTTTTTTTTCTGTTTTAACTATTTGAAGGGGACACTTTTTATGGCTGGCGTCTTTCATTCAGCATAATGTTTTCAAGAACCATCCATGTAGTAGCATGTATCAGTACTTCATTCCTTTTTTTTATGGCTAAAAATTTTTTTATTGTACAGATATACCACATTTTGTTTATCCACTAATCAAGTGATGGACGTTTGGGTTGTGTCTACTTTGGGTTATTATGAATAATGCTACTGTTAATATTCGTGTACAAGTTTTTGTGTGGATGTATGCTTTCATTTCTCTTGGTATGTACCTAGGAGTGGAGTTGCTGGGTCATATGGTACATCAGCCAAGGCAGGCCAGCAGGCTGGGAATTCAGACAAGAGTTAAAGTTGCTGTCTGGAGTCCAAAATCTGTAGAACAGGCTGGCAGGCTGGAAACTCACTCAGGATTTCTGTTGCAATCTTGAGGCAGAATCTCTTCTCCAGAAAACCTTAAATTTTACTCCTGTGGCCTTCAACTGATTGGATGAGGTCCACCCACATTATTGAGGATAATCTTCTTTTACCTAAAGTCAGCTGATTATAAATGTTAATCGCATCTACGGAACACCTTCACGGCGACATCTAGACTAGTGTTTGACTAGACAGTTGGTCACCATAGCCTAGCCAAGCTGACTTATAAAATTAACCATCTGGTAACTCTACATTTAACCTTTGGGGAATTGCCAGGCTGTTTTTCAAAGCAGCTGTACTGTTTACATTCCCACCAGCAATTTGTGAAGATTCTGATTTCTTCATATCCTCGCCAACACTTGTCATTATCTGGCTTATTATAGCCTTCCTAGTGTGAAGTGGTATCTCATCCTGGGGATTTGCCTTTGTTTTATTAATTTAATATTATGTTTCTAAGATTCATCTGTGTTGTCACACGTAGCTGGTCATTCATTTTCACCATGATATAATATCCTCTTGTGTTAATGTACTACAATTTGATTCATTTTTCTGTTGATGGATAATTGGGTTGTTTCCAATTTCTTTTGCTTTTATAAATAAAATATTCTTGTACACATGTGCAAGAGTTTCTCTAGAGAATATGTATATATGTATATATCTAGGAGTGGAGTTGCTGGTCTATAGGGCACACAGTACTCAAGTTTATAAAATAATGCCTACATGTTTTTCCACCATCAACAAGATTTCTGTCAAGCACATTTCTCCACCATTTGGAATTATCAGACCCTCTTTTGCCAGTTTCATGGGTTTCTTGATTTGCATTTCCCTGATTATGAATGAAGCTAAGCCTATTTTCTTGTGTTTTTAACCTTATAATTGTTCTTTTTTTGACATGTTTGTCTTCATGTCTTTTGCCCATTTTAAAAAAATTAGGTCATTTGTCTTATTGATGTGTGCAGATTCTTTATATATTCTGCATATTCATCTCCTATCACTTATATATGTTACAGACATCTGGCTTGTCTTTTCTTTATGGTATCTTTTGATGAACGAAACTATTGATTTTAATGTAATTTATCACTAGGAATTCCCTGGCAGTCCAGTGGTTAGGACTTGAACCCGTGTCCCCTGCATCAGCAGGCAGACGCTCAACCACTGCGCCGCCAGGGAAGCCCAAAAATTTTACATATATATACACATATATATATAATGTAATTTATCATTAATACCATAGTTTATACTTATTGTCTCTTTTAAAAGACCTATTTAGATATTTAGTCATCTCATTATTGTGGCCAAGAATGTTTATTATAATTATTTCCCGTTCCTCAAGAAATTAGCTTATCAAAATGATCCTCTATAGCAGGGGTCCCCAACCCCCGGGCCGCGGACCGATACTGGTCCACGGCCTATTAGTAACCAGGCCGCACAGCAGAAGGTGAGCAGCGGGCAAGCGAGCAAAACTTCATCTGCCGCTCCCCATTGATCCCCATCGCTCGCATTACCGCCTGAACCATTGCTCATGTTACTGCCTGAACCAATCCACCCCCCACATCCCGTGGAAAAACTGTCTTCCATGAAACCGGTCCTTGTGCCAAAAAGGTTGGGGACCACTGCTCTACAGGGAGTATTCCTTTGTCTGTAATACTCTTTTTTTTTTTTAACTTTAAGCATGTCAGAGAATGGAAAATATTGGGAAAAACACAAGGTGGTTCATACTTAAGGTCTATGTCTTATAGACAGGATACACACTTAAATTTGGTTGGTGAAATATTCTGAAACTCTTCTAGGTGGCAGAGGGGAGTGAATACATAAAAATTGTGGTCTGCCAACAACATATTCCTTCAGTAACAAATCTTACGTTAATGAGAGAACGGAACACACAATTAAGAGACTCTACTCTGTTTTAAGCAATGAGACACAGAGACAAATGAAGAAATGTGTCTTTTTTTAACCTTGATTTAGGAAGAGGACCACCAAGCCCGGGTAGAAGAGGCAATCACCCGCATGCTTGTGTGTGCCCTGAAAACTGCAGAGAATCCACATGATACGAGAGCTTGGTTAAACCCAACTGAGGTAGGTCCCTTCTGGTTTTCATCATGGCAGTTAGTATCCTGTGATAAACCAATCCCGGCTGGAACATTTGTTTTCCGATTTATGTAAGTGCCTATAACCATTTTAAAGAGTTTTTCTTTTTCCTTAGGTTGAGGAAACATCCCATGAAGTCAATTGTCGCTACTTAAATGGAGCCGTTTCTGCTTATTTTGATCATTATGGAACATCTAAGGTAGTAGAAACCCAAGCGCCAAGCACAGACGGAGAGTACGTGATAAAGGAAGAATTAAATGTGCACAGCCACATGGAGGTAGAACAAACTAGTAGCCACAACTTAACCTTGAGAACAGTAAAACAGGAGGCAGCAAGTCCCTTTGGTCCTGATCTGGTTCCTGTGATACCAGGTTCCCAAGAACCACCCTCAGAAAGAGGAGGCATGTTTGAAAGTGATGGTGAAGACTTTGTTGGCAAAAATGGAAAACGCTTTGGAAAATTGCATTATACCAAGAGACAACAGATGATGAGTGAAAGTGAGAATGCAGTTGTGGAACAAATTGCTTCAAATAGTACTGTGGCCCCTTCCCAATCATTCATTTCTACAGATGACTTGCTGGATTGCTTGGTGAATCCACAGGTAACCAGGATAGTGGCACAACTTTTGATTCAAGGAAGAAGTTTGCGACTCTAATAGAAAATAACTTTTTCAGTAATACTTTAAGAATATTTTTTAAATAATATAGTTTTAAAATAAAAGATGAAATGGCAAAAAGGCAATTTGCATATGCTTATAAATGTCCTGTTCTCACCTAATTAACATTTTAGTCTCTTGCCACCTTCTTGCATACACATTGCTCTTTGGACAACCTGGCTCTTTGTTATTGGTAGGCCTCTTTCTTCAGTGCCTTTGCCTTTCCTTTCCTATCTCATCAGCCTATCTCAAATGTAAGCCCCTAGTGTTCTCACCAAGAAATAGTCTCTCCATCAGCAGGGGTGACCTGCTGCTTGTTTTTGTAAATAAGGTTGTATTGGAACACAGCCATGCCATTCATTTACATATTGTCTGTGGTGGCTTTAGGGTTACGGTGGCAGAGCTGAGTGGTGACAGAGGCAGTATGGCTCGAAAAGCTGAAAATATTTTAAAAGTTTGCTAACTCCTGATCTAATGCATCCATTGGGTGAATTCTAGCTTTTTGGGAGGTAGGGGTGCGGTGGTTAATTTCAGTAGCTATCATGGATTCTTTGTCATAAGATGGTGTGGGAAGATTTATGATTGTTTTAAGTTCTTGATCTCTTAATTCAAATGCAGGTTGAAGTCTAGCCTTGATCTGAAGTGATCACATTTCTCAAATCTGTAGAATTCTCACAGGTTAACCCCTGTAATCCAGAGCAGAATACCAATCAGGAGAAAAGTAGGTGGGGGCCCAATAAGAGGCCTCCTTGTGTAAGGAACTGGGACATCTAGGAACACCAGCCCTGGAATAAAAAGGACCAAATGCTACTGACTCCTGAAACTAACTAAAAGCTTGGCTTAGTGAACTTGATCCCACTCTCATTACATTTGCAATATGTGGGGTAATTATTATCATTACCGTCTAAGTAAGAATTTAAAAATTATAAAAACATATTGAACTCAGTAACCATTCAAAACAGAAAAGATACACAAAGTCACCTTTTAAGGAGAATTGACTACTGGCCCCATCCTTCTCAGGTCAAACTGATGGTATCAGTAAATCCCAAGAGAGTACGTACTTTCTGGGAGAAAGGAGGAAGGGAGATGAACATGCCCAGGAAAAGAAGGGTCTGAAAAAAGACCCTTCTGTAGCACTTACCACCATCTGACTACTATATATTTGCCTATTTATTTGATTACTATCTCCCCCAACGAGAATGTCACTGCATGAAGGTTTGGACTTTGTTTTGATGATTGTATATTTGCAGAGTCTTGATCAGTGCCCAGCACATGGTAGGTGCTGCTTAAATATTTGAGTGGATTTTTTAAAAAGGAGACCTTGTTGGCCGATACTCCTTCAGAAGCACTGGGGCAGAGGATGTCGTGGCTAAAGGTGAGATGTCTGTTACCTGTAGTAGGTATATCCCTATCGCAGAAATAGACATTTGTCTTCAGCTATATATTTTTTTTTACACCTGCCCTCACTGAGAGCTCCCCCATACCCTCCTTCACACAGAATTCCCTGCCCCACTCCCTCCCCCAGGGTTCCTCCCCCGCTCCCTCCCAGATATTTTATTATATTTGCTTCTACTTGGACCAGTGTTTTTCAAGTTGTAGATTGTGACCCATTAACAAGTCATAAAATCAATTTAGTGGGTGAGACCAGCATTTTTTTTTTAATGGAGCAGGATATGTAATTTCAGTTAATTCAATAGTAAATATAAGTATTATTTTGTGAAACTGTCCAGGAAAAATTGTTTTCAGAGTAAATATACTTCATAAATCTTTGCAGTTATATCTGTGTGTGTACTGGGCCTGATATAAAATGTATTTCTTAGTGTATGCTAGGGTCAGAAAGGTTTGAAAGCTGTTCTGAGGGCAAAGTATTGATTTCAGTTAGAGGTAATAGTTTCTGGCATGCAGAGACCTGGGTGGAGAGTTAAGACATTGATATGAATGCATTCGAAATGTAAATGGGTGTTGGGAGATAATTTCCTAATTTTGTAGAGATAGAGATTATGACACGGCAAGAGATCCTGGCTATCTGCAACTGGGGAGTGTGGGAAGGAGAAAAGACAGTCAAAGGGAGAGATGGTCAGCCACCAAGTAGGGTCCCATTTCATCCTGCATTTCTCAGAAGAGCCTGCCCGAATGAGTGAACTTAATTATTAAATATTAATACTTTGACCCTCCAGGGGTTAGAGGGATTGAAGTGTTACACCTAAAGTTACAGTATCCACGTATAAGCAGGGTGATCTATCCAGAAGGCAAAGTAGCTAGGGCCCCTGAGCTTTTAGGGTCTACAGAAATGTTTTAGTTTCTTTAAAAATAAAAAAAAAGAATATAATCTAGTTTCGATTACCTTCGTGTTTATACCAATGCAGTAGCGAAGTATCATGTTTAACACTTTTCATGGAGTAAGGGGCCTACAAAGGCAAAATTGCCTGGGGCCCATGAAAGTCCTAAGCAGCTCTGGGTATCAGGGATATCAGAATCGTTTGAGGGGCTTGCTGAAGATGCAGATCTGGGTACCACTCTAGAGCTATGGAATTTGCCTCCTTTGGGATGGGCCAGATTTTGCAGTCTCAGCAAGCAACTGAAGTGCTTCAAATAGCAAAGAAGTTTAAGAATCTCTGGCCCTGGAGTAGACCACCAAGACCTAACACGGGCTCAAAGTGGGTGTGTTTTAGCAGGGGCTACTTCTTGGGGTCAATCCGCCCTTCAGATTTACTGAACTAAAGCTGTACTGTGCCCTTCCTGTAATTTTCAGCTGAATGCTATTGATACTGTGAGGATCCCTTAATGCTGTCATGTTTCGTTGTGGTCTTCTATCAGCAGTGGCCTGTGTTTATCATCAAGCTCTCCTGTAATTGCCCTAAAGGATAAAGATGTTTAACCACCAAATAACATTTTCCAAGCATTTTATTCAAAAAGGAGGAAATATTTATTTTAAACAGTTTTTATTGAAGTAGAGTTGATGTCTATTATGTGTTGCATGTGTACAACACAGTGATTCACAATTTGTAAAGGTTGTACTCCATTTATAGTTATTATAAAATACTGGCCCTGTTCCCTGTGTGGTGTGACGTATTTCTTTAGACTGAGGGTAACTATAACATTTACAGAGTGAATCATCTCATCATACTTGGTGCAATACACCCTGATATTCAGCCTTGCCTAAGTTAACCAAACCACTGGAGAACAAGAACAAATTAGAGAGCACGTCTCTCCTTTTTTATTCCTTACATTCATTGTCAAGCCCAAGTTCAGATGCCAGTGGCTGGGAAGCTACTCCTAAGCAATAAGAAGTCTCTGCCAATCCACTTAAAAAACAGCAACAGCAAGAAAAATTTCAAGACGTCTGTGTTTAATGAAGCAGCAGCTATGGCCCCCTCAACCTCCTTTTCTTGAAGTGCAGGCATTGCTCCCTGGGGCCAAGAAAGGGTGCCTTTATCCTCCTGGTGACCCCTAGCATCCAAGTTCATCATCTGTCCTGGCTCCCCATGGGCATAGCTCTGGCCTCTTGGCCTATAGAGCTTCAAATGAAGAGACTCTACAATGAAAACCAAAGCCAGAAGGGACAAGGCCAAGGAAATATGAGGATAATTCACAGATTGTCTGAGATATTCCTGAATCAGTAACATTAACCTAGAAGCCATGTTCTATAGTGGGAAGAGCAAGGGGCTTGATGACACAGAGACCCAGATTCAGTTGCTGGTTCTGAGGCCTGTTACCCAGGTGACTTAAGGCAAGGAAGCTTCTTGTGTTCTGAGCATCAGTTTCCCCAGCTTTAAAATGGGGGTATAGTTCTTACCTCACAAGAGTGTTTGGGGGAAAAAAATAAATAGTGTTATGTGAAAGCACCTATTATAGTACCTGGTTAATGTAGGCACTCAATAAACAGTTTTAGAGTCTGAAATTTACCTGAGGAAGTTAAAAAAGAAACTTTCCATTACTATCCTATAGCTACTGAGTTAGCAAATTAGTAATATGACTGCTTAATTCCTTTGGTTTATTTATGCACAAGGCTTTAAAATCATCAAAAGCTAGGCTGCCAAGGAAAATGTGCTGTTTAATACCCTTAGATTCATTTAATCTTAACATAGTAGAAGGGGTTCATATTGAAAATATAGCAGGCATTATCCCTTTTTTCCACTGGGCAGAACTAAGACCATGAATAAAAGTTATAAAAAGGCAGGTTTGGGTTCAACTTTAGAAAGGACCAAAGGAAACAGGGCTGCTGCACTGCACAACTCCATGGGGTACAGCTCACCTCATCCCCAAGCTAGACCACAGCCCCCTGGACTGCGCAGGACATGGCCGCACTGCAGTCCCAGAGCCCTGACCAGAGCTGCCCCACATGTCCACAGGCTGCTTTGTGAAAAAGCTCCCTGCCATGGAATCTCATCGATTTGAGGCAAAGTGACAATAAGTCAAGGGTGTTGAAGAGATGGTTCCCACTTTGGTTAGGAGTCTGACAGGGCTTCTTCATTCTTAAGTGGTTTATGAAACACTTATGCAGCATCTATTGTACATCAGGCACAGACCTCAGCCCAGGGATACAGAAAATTAGACACCATCCCTGCACCCAGGGAAGACAGCAGCCCCACCCACTTAGTAATACTGTGCTCCCCACAGCAGTATGGAGTCCTGACATGATACCAGCTGTCTCTCAGTGGCAGCTGAAGTTATATCACTGTGTCCTCTGCCTTTAAGATTAATGTTATTCTTATATGTGGAATCTAGAAAAATGGTACAGATGAACCTATTTTCAGGGCAGGAATAGAGATGAAGACGTAAAGAACGGACGTGTGGACGTGGAGGGGGAAGTGGGGGTGGGATGAACTGGGAGATTGGGATTGACATGTATACATTACCAGTGTAAAATAGATGGCTAGTGGGTACCTGCTGTATAGCACCGGGAGCTCAGCTCAGTGCTCTGTGGTGACCTAGATGCGGGGGATGGCGGGGGGCGGGGATCCAAGAGGGAGGGGATATATGTATACACATAGCTGATTCACTTGGTTGTACAGCAGAAACGAACACAACATTGTAAAGCAACTATACCCCGATTAAAAAAAAAAGATTAATGTTATACCCTCCTTCCTGGAAATAAACACCTGTACGTCTACAGATGTGATATCCATGGTTGAGGACACACAGTTGTAACTCTAAGTTATCCAATTAAATTCTCAAATTCTCAAGATAGGTTCATTCCAGTTTGAAGAGGCTGGAGAATGTCTGATTTCAGTGACAAGGGTCCTCTGATCTTAGAAAAAGCTGTTAAGAGAAAAAAAACCTACAGCTTGCTTTACAGTTAGCTATGTATAGATGAATAATATCTTCTGCAAAGGATACCAAAATGTTAACGTCTAAAAGTAATGAGGTACTCTGGGTAAGCCTGGTAGTCATAAAATACCACAAATAAATTTGGATTTTGCACACAATCTGTGACAGTGTCATATGAGTCAGTAGGATTTTGGGGGTCCTTTAGAGGAGGCACAATTAATGACTTGTTTCCAACTGTGTAGGATCCAGTGAGTACTCGCACATAATACATACGCTTCTTCCCATTTGCGTCCGGTCTGGAGTATGTATCACTGGCAGAATAATGGGCACTGACAGCGAAATAGGTTCCCTTTCCATATGCCGTAGCTGTGAAGAGAAAAAGAAAACATCTTTAAGGATTTCAATTTAGTCTATAATTTGACATGTTGACCCAATATGTCAAATAATGTTAAAATAATGTTCAGTTCTCTCTAAAGCTTCTTTTAAATTTTTTCGTGTGTTTTTTATTCTTTTTTTTTTTGGTTATGTTGGGTCTTCGTTGCTGCATGCAGGCTTTCTCTAGTTGAGGCAAGCGGTGGCTACTCTTTGTTGTGGTGTGCAGGCTTCTCATTGCAGTGGCTTCTCTTGTTGCGGAGCATGGGCTCTAGGCACACAGGCTTCAGTAGTTGTGGCACGTGGGCTCTAGCGCGCAGGCTCAGTAGTTGTGGCGCACGGGCTTAATTGCTCTGTGACAAGTGGGATCTTCCTGGACCAGGGCTCGACCCCGTGTCCCCTGCATTGGCAGGCGGATTCTTAACCACTGTGCCACCAGGGAAGTCCCTGGTTTTTTATTCTTAAAAATCATTTCCCCACCCTGGAGGGCCAGTCAGTCCCTTCGGGATGAAATACAGTGAGTCTAACCTAAAACTTTGGCTGTTACATGGCCCCCAACAATGAGAGAACACAACACCATCCATACTGTCCCCAGCCAGCTTGGGTTCTCATGGCTGACACCTCATTTGAAGCAGCCAGATTACTTGCGTCCTTACCATTCTTTCCAGCATAACTGCGGTTAAAGCCTTTTCCGTTCACAAGTGTCACTGAGTCGGCATCTGTCCCATGGAAGAGCAGCTTCTCATTTATTAACTGGCCATTTTTGGCGTCCATGTTGTTTTTCTTTGTCTGGTAGTGTTTCCAGAGCTCTGGATTCTGGATCCTCTCAATCTGCAAATCAATAAGGAAAAATTTGCTGTCAGTGCCAAGAGCCCTTGGCAAGATACAACAGATGAAACACGACCATTATTTCTCATAAGTATATACAAATTACAATAAACAGCAAATTCAATGCCAGATGGCAAATTTCTACATTCAGAAGTCTTTTTAGATCCAGAGTTTCACAGAAACAGGCCTTGGTAAGAACGTTAATTTAATTTTAAACATCTTTTATGTACCACATGAGAGCAGACAATGTTTAGGATCTTAAGTCCTCATTATTTGAACTTGGCTGACCAAAGCCTCTTCAACTCCTAACTGCTCCTGTTGCCATCTACCTCACTATGTCACTTTGTCTCTCCTCCAGTGAGAGAGTATTCTAACATTGGGAGAAGCACTAGTGTCTAGGCAAGAAGGAAATTAATTAGTGAAAATTAATCTCTGGTCCAGTTGGAAGAGTGGGGCATGAATCCTGGTGGGAGGGGATCTGGTTATAGACCAAAGTGGCCATGCTCTGACCATACTCTTTGGCCTCCAGGGCTGTGGTGGAAACTCCTTGGGTCTTGGATTGCAGATCAGTTTCTACACTCCCCTAATTACCAGGTGGTGGCAGTTTCATAAGGTTGACTTGGGAAAGAGTGAAGGATGGGTAAGGGAGGCAAGGACCCTCATGGACAGGCACAAGGTGAAGGTTCCACGTGGTCAGAATCTTCCAGTCCAGGGAACTCTCAAGTCTGACACTATTATTACCTGCCTTTATTGGGTTCTTCTTCTTCTTTTTTTTTTTTTTTCCAGTTTTGGGTTTCCCGTTTTTAATTAAGATACGATTAATACAACTTAATACAATTAAGTTTGCAGGCTTCTCTGGTGGCACAGTGGTTAAGAATCCACCTGCCAATTCAGGGGATGTGGGTTCGAGCCCTGGTCAGGGAAGATCCCACATGCCGCATGCACCACAACTACTGAGCCTGCGCTCTAGAGCCCACGAGCCACAACTACCAAGCCCTTGTGCCACAACTACTGAAGCCCAGGCACCTAGAGCCCGTGCTCCGCAACAGGAGAAGCCACCACAATGAGAAGCCCGTGCACCGCAACAAAGAGTAGCCCCCGCTTGCCACAACTAGAGAAAGCCCACGTGCAGCAACGAAGACCCAGTGCAGCCAAAAATAAATAAAATTAATTTAAAAAAAAGATACAGTTTGCCCTCTAGTTCCAAGTCTCAGCATTATCATGTATTTTGTTTATCCAATTTATAATCTTAAATTTTCTTTTTCCTTTTACCTACAACTGAGTTTCTAATCTTCAGACTACTTCCACTTTATTTCTATTTACTTTAAATCTTATTTATTTTACTCATTTTTAAAAGCCTTAAAATTTTATTCACATCGAGTTTTGAAACCATTCTTAATTTCTTAGTCCTTTTATTCTTGTTTCTCACCCTTTTTTAGTATATATGCTGAAGTGAGCACAAACCCTTTTAAAATTTAATAACCACACAAAGAAAATTATTTCAAGTAATTTTGAACACAGTAATCTGAGTCTGTATTCCTAGTAGGGTAAATTCTAAGCTTCACTTAGTAGGCTTACTTTAGCAGCAGGCTTCTGGCTATGATAGACTACTTGTATCAGACCAAACTTCTTGCCAACAACTACTAGAAGAGCTAGTGGGAAAAAAGTCTGTTTGAAGGCAACAAGGATTTGAGCCAAGTTCCTGGAGAGAAGGGAAGTGCAGAGTGAAACAAAGTCAGAAGATAACAGAGTAACTTCTTCAAAGTGCTTAAAGAAAATGACTACCAATTCAGAATTTTGTACCCAGCAAAAATATCCTTCAAAGAATGAGGGTGAAATAAATTTTCAGACAAACTGAGAGAATTCATCACTACCAGACCTGCACTAGAAGAAATACTAAAGCCAGAGGAAAATGACCCCAGATGAGGCACAGAAATACAAGAAGGACTGAAAAGTAGTGGGATGAAAGGGTAAATATGTATATAAAATTATATACACAAACACACACACATATCTGAGTCACTTTGCTGTATACCAGAAACTAACACAGTATTGTAAATCAACAATAGTTCAATAAAAGTAAATAAATAAAGCTTCTTTGATGCCTCACCTACAAAATATATTCTTGCAAAAAATATTCATCTGAATTTACACAAGCCTTTCAACCTAACTCCAAGCTTACCATAAATAAAGCGGATAGAGGAATAAATTAAATGACACCATGGGCAATCAGACAAACCTAGAATCTGTAAGAAAACTGCTTGGATTCTTAAAAAATCTAGGTGAGACAGAGCCAGAATGTGGAACATTCTACAATACAACTAGCTTAAACTCTTCTAAAATTTCAATATCATGAAATACAGTGTTTAAAAATGCAGAAGTACTGTTCTATATCAGAAGAGATAAAGGAGACACAATGACAAAATGCAATGTGTGAGTCCAGATTGGGGGCAGGGATTGGGAGGAAGTTATAAGAAAGCTGTTTTGAGCCACGGGTGATTTGAATATTGACCTTCTATTGGATATTATTATAAAGGATAATGATATTTGTGTTATTTAAGAGAATGTTTCTATTCTTAGGATACATATGCTATAATATTTAGGAGTTCATGATATCTGCAACTTACTTTCAATTGTTTCAGGAAAAACAGAGTGAGGGGAAAAAAAGCAAATGTTACAAAATTGTTGAATCTAGGTGGAAGTTCATGGGTGTTAAAAAATCTTAGTCACAAGACATGACAGTCATGAAGGATGACAGACCACCCATTTTTCATGTTAGTGCTTTTGCACTACTAGATACCTCCACAGAGGTGCCTTAAGTGCAGCCTAGCTCTGCTTTTACTGATGTCATAGACTGGGATTTCACATAAGATTTTATTTGAAAAAAGGGTTGCACTACAAAAGGGTAGTGAAGTCATTTCTCTGGTGAAGGTCTGCCAACACATGGTAAGACTCCAGGGCCCAGTGCAGACATTTCTCGTCAACGGGGTGGTCCTGCTCAATTTGGACTTGACATCTCATCCCAGTGTGCCAGTCAGCCACTCCCAGAGGACTGTAATTGGTATCTTTAATGAAACTTATTGTCTCAGAACCAGACCATGAAAGAGCTGCGTACTTGAATTACATTTTCTTGGTACCACATATAATTGTTTTGCTCAACATACAGGGATCTATCTACTTGGCAAGGTTATTTATTCTTCCAGTTTTATTAAGATATATTTACGTTCATATAGCACTGTGTAAGTTTAAGATGTACAGCATAGTGGTTTGACTTACATATATCATGAAAAGATCATCGTAAGTCCAGTGAACATCCATCATCTCATATAGATACAAAATTAAAGAAAAGAAATTTTTTCCTTGTGATGAGAACTCCCAGGATCCACTCTCCCAACAACTTTTACACATAATATAGTGTATGAAAGCACTGTTGATTGTATTTATCATGTTGTACATTACATCCCCAGTACTCATTTATCTTATAACTGCAAGTTTGTACCTTTTGCCTACCTTTCATCCAGTTCCCTCTCCCTATACCCCGTCTCTGGTAACCACAAATCTGATCTCTTTTTCTATGAGTTTGTTTATTTTTGAAGTATAACCTACAACACTGCTAGTTCCTGTTACACAGCATAGCGATTCAATACTTCCATATATTTCAATGATCACCAAGATAGGCCCAGCCATGATCAGTCACCATACAAAGATATGATATAATTATTGACTATATTACCCACACTGCACATTTCATACCTGTGACTCAGCAATCTCTCTAACCTATTCCTCTCCTTCCTACATTGAGGGATTAAAAACAAATGGTATAAAATTTGATACTGAATTTGTGAGGAGGACTCTGAAGATATTCTCTAGTACTTATTCACAGGAGAACTCTTTCAGGAGTCAGTCTCAGTATTGTGAAAAACTGTTGAGTCTCCTGATCAAATGCTTTGCTCTTTGATTTATGGACATTATGAATCTTATAGCTGAGTGTTTACTTCTTTACTTTGTCTACTAGGAAGATCAAGGACAAATTTGAGGGCCTTCTCTAGTAACTATCTAGGACGTCATGTTATGTATTTTTGTGAACTAACAATACCTCTAATTATCTTAATTTCCCTGCCCTACTTTTCTTTTTGTCCATATTTATGTTATCTGAAGATATCTTTGTAGTACGCTTCAAATCTTTTTTGAATTATTATGTAATAATAATAATGTATTATTAAGTACATGAATAAACAGAGTGGCGGCAGTACAAATAGGGAATAAGAGAAAATTTGCAAAGAAAGACAATGCAGGCCTTACTGGCAGACTTGTTATTACAGATGAAGGGAAGGTACTCAAGGATCTCTAGCTTTACTCAGAAAGTGACGGAACCAAAGACAGAAAGCAGGAAGGAAGGGGAAATGATGAGATGAGTTAGATTTTAGGGAAATTGATTTAGCAGACAGATATTTAAGTGGAGACTTTTAGGCCACTTGGGAACTCAAGTTCTAGAGCTTGAGTCAAAGATCCAGGTCGGTGATGTTGATTTGAGAGCTATCAACACTGAAATAATAGCTGCAGCCAAGAAGAGTAAAAACGTTCCCTGGTGAACTGCAGAGACAGAATACCAAAATGTAAATCCTGTGGGTTACCTAGGATTAGGGGTTTAGAGGAAGAACAGATGCCAGTGAAAATGAAAGGAACATTAGTTAAAGAAGGAGAAGAAAGCATCAAAATAATACTGTCCTAGAACTCAAGGGAGAAAAATAATTTCAAAAAGGAAACTTTCTAAATTAATGTTTAAAAGCAGAAGATGCCAAAATAAGGGAAATGAACAGGGAAAGGACCGCTGGATTATCAAGGAAGCAAGGACTGTTGATCTGTGAATAGTGGAACTATTATACTGATCTGATTCGCTAGTTATCAACTCCAGCTTTGCTAGTTATCAACTCCAACTTTGGAGCCATATCTAGGAGTTATTATTAGCTTGCTTCACAAAGTAGACATATATCTTTATTATTCTAATATATTACAATCTAATATGATATTGTAATAACTGACACAAGAATTTCAGTGTCTCAGTAATCATAGTGACATGAGTAGGATCTAGAATTTAAAAACTAATTGCCATAATATATTCTAATTCTGGGTAAAAAATGTGATAGGAAGTGAATGAAAATGTATTTATCCAGGACGATGATACCTCTATTTCCACCGTGTAGAAACTCCATGTCAGCGGAAGGCTTACCTTCTCTATGATGAAGTCTGCACAGGTCTCATTAAACTTGCTTGCCACCGTTTTGTATTCTGAATTATCAGGCTGTAGCTCAACCACACAGACTTTCTGCTGCTTCATATCACTCCAGTATAAGGGGATCTCAACTGCAAAGCAGACATTTGAAAACTCCCTCGCACCTAGAAAGGCTCATCCGTATAGTCCACATTCCTGGTATGCTTTGAAAAACTGAGTATCATTTGTGGTCTTGTTTTACAGTCTCCTAATTCAAGGTGTTCAAGAAGCCCCTTATCTTTCTAGAAGAATGTTTTCAAAATGTGGACCACAGATAACCCACCTCAGAACCAACTATAACACTTGCTTAAAAAAAAACTCACAGGGCTTCCCTGGTGGCGCAGTGGTTGAGAGTCCGCCTGCCAACGCAGGGGACGCGGGTTCGTGCCCCGGTCCAGGAAGATCCCTACATGCCGCGGAGCGGATGGGCCCGTGCGCCATGGCCGCTGAGCCTGCGCGTCCAGAGCCTGTGCTCCGCAACGGGAGAGACCACAACAGTGAGAGGCCCGCGTACCGCAAAAAAAAAAAAACCTCACAGATCTACCGAATCAAAATCTCTGAGGGTGGAACCTGGGTACCTGCATCTTAACAAGTCTGATCATGCTCAGATTTGAGAACTATTGGTGTAATGTAACTCAGCTGCATATTCTGTTCAGTCTCTAATCTGTCATAATTTAATAATTTTACATATAATATAAATGATTTCCCTACAATGTTTTCAATAAATGGTCATTAATGTTTTGCTTACAAATGCATGGCTTTTTGCCAGAACTCACCACAACCACCAGGCCTTCCACATCTATTCTTTCATTTCTTCACAGCATCCTTAACAGTTGGGTGGGTGGGAGGTTTTGCTACATGGCAGGTTGTGGTGGCAGCTCTATCTCCCCGTCTGCTAAACAGAATACTGTATTTGACTTGTCATTTCCCCAGGGTTGCTCAGAGTCTGAGGAATTCGTTCACATTGATCTCTCAATGTACTGAAAGCCAATTCAGTAGTTTTCAGTGGGGGATTTATGTGGTTCAAAGGCAGGAATAGCTGACTACACAAGACAAGCATTCCCTTCTCAGGAATCTTGAAGACTGCTTCCTGATGTGTGTGTCAAAGAATCTTATCCTCGGGGCAGAGGAGCTAGTGACTTCTGGGAGAAGATCCTTCAGGCTCCCCATCCATTCTGGGTCATCAGTCACAGACACAGAGTGCCCACTCTCTGACTAGGCTGTCTTCAGTCTTTTGTTCTAGAAAGGCTTGGGCTTCTTTACAGCCCATGGCTTTCCCTTTCCTGACAGAAGCAGCCATTACCTCCCCAACAAAACTGGCTCCGGGAAGCTGGTAAACTGTAGAGATGAGAACAAATGCAACATTTGACTATTGTTACCATTAAGATAATAATGATCAGCTGTTCGGTACACCCTGTGCTGTATTTTCGTGGCCAAAGTGTAAGCTCCTTCAGCTGAGACCAAGTTTTCTATTTTCTTCCATAAGGGTACTTGGATTTTATCTACTTGAACAACATTTTGATGTATGTACAACACACATCACAGGCATAAAGTAATGGACAACAAGCATGATAGTTTGATTCACCTTCAGATTTTGTATGGCGCTGAACAGGTAAACTCTTTCCGTTTGCATCTGTAGCAGTGTATGTTTTCAAGTCCACTGTGTAGCTCTGATGATTAATTTTAACATCAATTGTCTTTCTCTTTTGTTTCTTTGCATCCTCCAGTTGCATATTGGTAATTTTGTCAAAACTATGAAAATTTTTATCGTCCTTATATTGCCATTCCACAAAATCACTGGTACGATCTGCCAGGGATTCCTGTTCTTTGGACAATCTAACTCTCTTGATCATGTCCTCAATTGCATTTCTAACCTGTATCACATCTTTGGTAATTCCAGAAACCTCAATCAAAGGTCTTTCACGGTCCAAAGAAATGGAAATATTTAACTTCTTCTGAAGCTCATTCAATTCCCGGTATTCCTTTACATCAAAGTTTTTGATACATTCATCTTCACTGGTGTAGGGACACTGTTCCTTTTGAATGAGATCCTGTATCCAGAAAAGGACGTTTTCTACACTTTTTACATTTTCACCACACACCTGAAACATTGCTGATTCTGTTTTCTTTTCTAAAACCAAAGGAGTCTGTTTTGGGGGAGATTTACTTGAGAAGCCCAAGAATGCTAAAAAAGAAAAGAAAGGAAGATTAGCTCTTTCTTTCTTTCCTTCTTCCTTCCTCCCTCCCTCTTCCCTCCCTCCCTCCTTCCTCTCTTCCTCTCTCTCTTTCTTTCTTTGTCACCATGCTGTACATTACAATCCTAGGACTTGTTTATCTTTTAACTGGATGCTTTTACCCTTTTGACCAACTTCACCCATTTCACCCAACTCCCACACCCCCTGCACCCACCGGCAATCACCAATCTGTCCTTTGTATAAGTGCTATCATACAGTATTTGTCTTTCTCTGTCTTATTTCATTGAGCATAATGCCCTCAAGGTCCACACATGTTGTTGCATGTAGCAGGATTTCCTTCTTTTTTATGCCTGAGTAATATTCCATATACACCACATCTTCTTTATAATTCAGCTTTCAATGTTTCCATGTTGTGGCTATTGAAAATAATGCTGCAGTGAACATGGATTCCAGAGAGTGATTTCATTTCCTTCAGATAAATACCCAGAAGTGGAATTGCTGGATCCTATGGTAGTTCTATTTCTAGACTTTTGAGGAACCTCCATGCTGTTTTCCACAGTAGCTGCACCAATTTACATTCCCACCAACAGTGCATGAGGGTTCCCTTTTCTCCACATCCTCACCAACACTTGTTATTTCTTGTCTTTTTTTTTTTTAAATCATTTATTTTCCCCTATGTTTTCTTCTAGGAGTTTTATGGTCAGGTCTTAACATTTGAGTCTTTAATACTTTTTTTTTTTTTTTTTTGGCTGTGACATGTGGTATGTGGGATTTTAGTTCCCTGACCAGGGATCAAACCCATGCCCCCTGCAGGGGAAGCATGGAGTCTTAACCACTGGACCACAAGGGAAGTCCCTTGTTGTTGTGGTTTTTTTTAATATTTTATTTATTTATTTGGTTGCACTGGGTCTTAGTTGCAGCAGGTGGGTTCCTTAGTTGCAGCTCACCTGCTCCTTAGTTGTGGCATGTGAGCTCTTAGCTGTGGCATGCATGTGGGATCTAGTTCCCTGACCAGGGATCGAACCTGGGCCCCCTGCATTGGGAGCATGGAGTCTTAACCACTGTGCCACCAGGGAAGTCCCTCCCTTGTCTTTTTGATAATAGCTGTTCTATCATGTGAGGTGATCACTCATTATGATTTTGATTTCCATTTCCCTGATGATTAATGATGTTGAGCACCTTTTCATGTACCTATTGGCCAGTTGTATATCTTTTTGGAAAAATGTCTATTCAGATACTCTATTTTAAAATCAAATTGTTTGGGGTTTTTTCTATTGTTGTATGAGTTCTTTATATATTTTGGATTTAACCCCTTATCAGATATACGATTTGCAAATATTTTCTCCCATTCAGTGGGTTCTCTTTTCATTTTGTTTATGATTTCCTTTGCTGTGCAGAAGATTTTCATTTTGATGTAGTCCCACTTATTCATTTTGCTTTTGTAATTTTAGTGTCAAATCTAAAAAATCATTGCTAAGACCAGTGTTGAGGAGCTTACCCATATGTTTTCTTGTAAGAGTTTTATGGTTTCAAGTCTGTTTGTTCTACCTCAGTAAGAAGTGCCACTGGAATTTTGATAGGGATAGCATTGAATCTGTAGATTGCTTTAAGTAGTACGGATATTTTAACAATATTAATCCTTCCAATCCATGAGCATGAACTATCTTTCCATTTATTTGTATCTTCTTCAGTTTCTTTCATCAATGTTGTATATTTTCATGATACAGGTCTTTCACCTCCTTGGTTAAATTTATTCCTGGGTATTTTATTCTTTTTGATGCAATTATAAATGGGATTGTTTTCTTAATATCTCTGTGATACTTCATTAAAGATTAGCTATTTCAAGTCAGACAGAGAAAGACAAATACTGTATGACCTCACTGATATGCAGAATCTGAAAAAAAAAACTCATAGAAAAAGAGATCAGATTTATGGTTACTAGGAGTAACCATAAATTACTCCTAGTAAAGCGGGGTGAGGGTGGGAGGAGATTGGAGAAAGGCGGTCAAAAGATACAAACTTCCAATTACAAGATAAATAAGTACTAGAGATGTAATGTACAGAATGATGACTGTAATATTGTGATTTATAAGAAAAAATAGGGCTTCCCTGGTGGCGCAGTGGTTGAGAGTCCGCCTGCCGATGCAGGGGACACGGGTTTGTGCCCCGGTCTGGGAAGATCCCACATGCCGCGGAGCGGCTGGACCAGTGAGGCATGGCCGCTAAGCCTGCGTGTCCGGAGCCTGTGCTCCGCAACGGGAGAGGCCACAACAGTGAGAGGCCCGCATACTGCAAAAAAAA
>NW_020175533.1:2316735-2351566 GCF_003031525.2 Neophocaena asiaeorientalis asiaeorientalis | reverse complement strand
TCACACACACTCACACACACATACACACACACACACTATATATATATATATATATATATGAAAAAATATATTTAGTCAGAATGACCAAATATTTTTCCCATATATACAGTATTTGGCTTGTGCTTGGTATCTGAAGCGGAAGGCAGTCTTGTGGCACTGAGCCCTTTACCTGTGGAATCTGATTCCATCTCTGGGTAGATGTCAGAATTGAGTTGAATCCTCAGACACCCTGCTGGCATCTGAGAATTGCTTGTAGGCACAGGGAAGCCTCCATACACATTGGAACTGGGTCCAGAAACCTTCTTTAATGACTGTAGTTAACACTACTATATGATAGATATGAAAGTTGTTAAGAGAGTTCTTGTCACAAGGAAAAAATTTTCTTTTTTTACTTTCTCTTTTTATTGTTTCTGTGTGAGATGATGGATGCTAACTAAACTTACTGTGGTATTCGTTTCACAATATATGTAAGTCAAACCACTATGCTGTATACCTCAAACTTATACAGTGATGTATGTCAACTCTTATCTCCATAAAGCTGGAAAAAAGCTAATAAACTACCAGAAAAAAAAAAAGCTATTTCTCATGTGACATCAATATTAGGAACATGTATTTCATAAAAATGAACAACTCACATGCCATTTTAGACATCATAGACTGCTGGGGAGAAGCCTGAGATCCTTCTCTTTTTTTCATGATGGCATGAAACACATCCAGTACTTGAGGCAGAAAGATAACAACTTTAACTTTTTTCATAGACTGGACCAATCCTTTCTGAATAAAGTCTTCAATGGCATCAATTATGGCTGCTGCAACCTTCTCTGGGTCTTGGTTGGCACTTCCTAGAAAGGCAAATAATAAAAATGATTGGGAAAAAAAAAAGATCCAACTGGATTTGAAAAAGAAGACCCAACTGGAGAAGGCTGAGGAATAAATTAGGGATTCTGATTCTCAGAATAAATTCCCACTCCTCAACTCTTTCATCACCATGGACTTTTCTAAAATGCATCAGCAGACACCCTTGAAGTCCTAGATGTAACGGGGAGTTTTTGTTCCAGGATGTCAGGAACAGCCCAACAATGAACAAAGGGCCCAGAAACATAACTTGGTGTCTGATATCTTATTTGCTCTATTCAGCTGATCCCAGCTCACTATGTTCCTCTGTGTTACAGAGCACAGTTAACCTTTCTTGGCTCATTGGTGTCCTCAAAAGATCCACAAAAAGCAAAAGATGCTAATGTATGTTGAAATATCATGCTCTTTAAAGAGAACAGGTCTTCCCTGGTGGTACAGTTGGTTAAGAATCCGCCACAGGTTCGAGCCCTGGTCCAGGAAGATCCCACATGCTGTGAAGCAACTAAGCCCATGTGCCACAACTACTGAGCCTGTGCTCTAGAGCTCGCGTGCCACAACTACTGAAGCCCGTGCCCTAGAGCCCGTGCTCCGTAACAAGAGAAGCCATCGCAATGAGAAGCCTACGCACCGCAACAAAGAGTAGCCCCCACTTACCGCAACTAGAGAAAGCCCATACACGGCAACGACGACCCAACGCAGGCAAAAAGTAAATAAATAAGAGCTAATTATAAATAAATTAATCAATTTAAAAAATAAAGAGAACAGCATTATTTTTTGTTCAGTCATTTCTTGACTATTACGTATATATCCTTATTCTCTCAGATGTCTCTGGGGACCTGATTTAAACTGAGCTCATTTCATAAGACACCTAGAGCCATAAGCTATTTGTTATAATCTATAATTCTTTGCATACAAGTTATCCATGAGCCTCCAAAAGTTCTTCGTCCCACGGTCACTGTGATTTTAGCTGACCTGCAGGGTTCAAGGTTGCCACCTGAGCAAGGTCTTTTCCTATTTTAAGCATGCTCCACATCTTGTTTCTCAAGCCTACTGGCTAGGTAAGATCATGAAAAGTTCCTTGAAAAGGCTCACGAAAAGCCATGGAAGCAGTTCCATATGAATAGCAGCTGTCACATTGCAGGGTGGGGAGTGGGCAATGTGAAAGTCCTCTGGCCAACTTGGTGTGATAGACGAAGGGCCTACTTGGGTTGTCCCTGTTGACAGTGCCCGCTATTACTGCAGAAAGGAGAGCAGACCTCTTTGGCTTGGCTATGGAGACAACTGTAGGAATGCAGACAATCCCCATATAAAACTAACCTAGAAGGTTTGTGCAGGTTTTTTTTTTTTATTAGATGATCAGGGAAAGAGGGAGATTCTCCATTGCAATGCTGTAGTTATTCCATGCTATCTGGAAGAATTTAAATGGGAATGTTCAGATATATTCATTCACTCTCAATCATCTAAGCACTTGGGACACAGAGGATGTGATATGTGGGGATGAACAGGTGTTCAACAGGTGAAGTATGGACACCTGAGGGAAAGGCTACACCAGACAGAACTGTGTAAGAAGTGTGATATGTTGAATCTGGCGTGTTCAGGGGAACAGGTTTGTTTTTGAGAAAGATAAATGGGGGAGGTAGGGGGGTAGGTGGAGGAGGCACTGGAGCAGGGAGCCAGGTCTAAACAGGAGAATTTAAATAAAGGTTTAGGCAAAAGACAAGAGCTGAACAAAGAGACGAGGCCAGAATGAAGGGCTGGCTGTAGGGATTGAGGAGATATTTAGAAAGTAAAGTCAGCAGGACCAAGTGGCCAACTGGCTTTATACTTGCCCCTTTGTTCCCCGTCTTTTGCCACCCACAACCTTCACGTGTATTTCATAAGCCCTGTTGCACTGCAGTTGTTTGTTGACATGCCTGTGTCTCACAGAAGGCCAGGTGCCCCTTGTGGATACCAGGTGCCCCTTTTCTTAGTCATCTTTCTATCCCCGCTGCCTCAACTCAGTGCCCGGCACATAGCAGACACTCAGTAAATATTTAATCAAACTAATTAATAAACTAATGCACATAGGAGTGATGAAGAAGGTAGAGTCAAGGATTCTAGATAGAAAGTGATGTTTTTAACATGCTCAGGGATATAAGAGGAAGGGCAGGTGTGGGGGAGAAGACAATGAACTGGAGTTTGGAGTTTGCTTTGAGCTTGAGGTACTTGCAGGTACCAGTGAGCACCCATTCTCTCCCCTCAAGCCTGTGAGGAACAGTGAGAGGGCTTCCTTTACTGCCAGCAACTGTCTCAATCACAGTCTCAATTCAACTCATAATCACCACTAAGGGAGAAAGCTCCCCATCTGTTAGTCTAAGGGCCTGCTCAGGTGGTGACAGAGACAGGTAAAGAAGATGAGGAAGGAGAATTTGCTAACCTTGATTTATTTGTGCAGACCAGCAATGCAACCAGGTCAGTGGAAAAAACAACAGGTTTGCAGTAACCCAGAAATAATTATACAAAATTAAAACTGCCTCATTTCCTTATTTCTTCTTTGACTCCACCCAGGGACTCCCTTGGGAAGGTCTGTGCCACCCTTAGGCTGCCTGCTTTCTTGGCACAAATAAAGTTAAGATGGAAACACAAGACAAGAACTCAGAGGAAAAAGCAGATGGAGATAGAGACTGGGGAATCATTAGTGGGTGTCCATAGAAAATGATAGATGATAGATAGATAGAGGATACATAGATGATAGACAGATAATACATTGGCTAATCTGCTAGGATTGAATGATACTACAAGGGGAATGAAAGCATAAAGGCAATATAAATTATACTTTCAGAAACAGAGAGCTAAGGAGACATAACATTCTATGTGAGAACATTAAGAGGAATGAAAAATAAGAGAAATCAAAGTATGGGAAAGAGAATTAGAAGAAGGCCCAGAAAGTGACAAAGATGGTTAGGTTTATTAAGGCTAAACTTTTGGAGGGCCTAGAATGCCAGTGTGAGACACTCAAACTTAGATTCCTGAGCAGTGGAATGATTAATCCAGTGCTGAGCCTTCTCCTTCTGGGACCAGTCAGCTCCATTCCACTTCAAGCCAGAGAGTATTTGCCTCCCCTGAGCAGCTCTCTTAAAGGAGACCAAGCAGGAATCCCTGATTAATGCACATGACTCAGATTGCTGGGGAAAGAGCTCAAAGTGCATCACCTTACAAATGATAAGCCCAAAGCACCATCCTTGTAAATGAAGACTCATACAATCATTATGTAGTTTAAGGAAAATAAGAAACTTCAAAGAGGGAGGCAAGCTGAAAGGAGTAAGGTGGAGAGTTTCTGACCCATTAGAACCCACTGGATTCTGGCAACTGAGAGGTCGCAATGCCCCACGGCCAGCCCACTGTCAAGGAGGTAAGAGAAGATGGACAGCCATACTGTCTGAGAGTCGGCCATGGGGAGGCGGAAGTCCACGCACTGATGTTTCCATGGAGAGGGGATGGAGGGGAAGTCAAAGACTAAATAATGGGGGATGTGTAGAGGATGCAAAAGACAAAGGAGCTGATGAAAGCAATGAGAGATGGACTTTCTTTCCTTTCCCCTCCCTTCCTCTCCCTTCCCTTCCATATTAGAAAGCAAATGTCTACTATCCCAATACTCTCTTCAGTTTTCTTCAGTTTTCTCTTTTTTACTTAAACTATCCACAGACTTTGCTCCTTCCCTCGGAGGCTGCCCTCGCTTGAGGAAGCTGCCCTGATGTAGACTCAGCAATAAGTACATTAGCCATCAGCACCAATTCCAAGGGAAACTGGTCACCTTGGGATTTAGCCTTGACAGCCAGAGGCTACAAACCTGTCCCGATGGCTGGGAGGCAAACGGATGAGTAATTCTGCTTTTCACACTCTTGCAAAACACAGGAAACCGATCTCTTGACATCATTTCCACCAATGACGTGAATAATATTCTTGCACTTCAATAATCCACCTTTGGTAATTATATAGTCTCTGTGGCCCCCTTGAGCTGGGAAACACAAGACAAAAAGATGCAAAATTAGATGCTGAACCCACTCTTTTTAATACATCTTTATTGGACTATAATTGCTTCACAATGCTGTGTTAGTTTCTGTTGTACAACAAAGTGAATCAGCCACATACATACATATATCACCATATCCCCTCCCTCTTGAACCTCCCTCACACACTCCCTATCCGATCCTTCTAGGTGGTCACAAAGTACCGAGCTGATCTCCCTGTGCTATGCTGCTGCTTCCCACTAGCTATCTATTTTACATTTGGTAGTGTATATATGTCCATGCCACTCTCTCACTTGGTCCCAGCTTCCCCTTCCCCCCTCCCTGTGTCCTCAAGACCATTCTCTATGTCTGCGTCTTTATTCCTGCTCTGCCACTCGGTTCATCAGTACCTTTTTTTTTCTTTTTAGATTCCATATATATGCATTAGCACATGGTATTTGTTTTTCTCTCTCTGACTTACTTCACTCTGTATGACAGACTCTAGGTCCATCCACCTCCCTACAAATAACTCAACTACGTTTCTTTTTATGGCTGAGTAATATTCCATTGTATGTATGTGCCACATCTTCTTTATCCATTTGTCTGTCGATGGGCATTTAGGTTGCTTCCATGACCTGGCTATTGTAAATAGTGCTGCAATGAACATTGGGGTGCATGTGTCTTTTTTAATTACGTTTTCCTCAGGGTCTATGCCCAGTAGTGGGATTGCTGGGTCGTATATAGTTCTATTTTTAGTTTTTTAAGGAACCTCCATACTGTTCTCCATAGTGGCTGTGTCAATTTACATTCCCACCAACAGTGCAAGAGGGTTCCCTTTTCTCCACACCCTCTCCAGCATTTATTGTTTGTAGATTTGGGGATGATGGCCATTCTGACTGGTGTGAGGTGATACCTCATTGTAGCTTTGATTTGCATTTCTCTAATAATTAGTGATGTTGAGCATCTTTTCATGTGCCTCTTGGCCATCTGCATGTCTTCTTTGGTGAAATGTCGATTTAGTCTTTGAACCCACTCTTTGATTGTTTAAAAAACAAAATGTCTGAATTGGCAGATAAAGCATTTTATGTGAATAAGAAACTCCTGAAATACTACCTTTGATGAATCTTTCTCGCTTCTCTTTTTAACTGGGAGATGACTTTTCACTTCTAATTCTCTACAGCTGGAATTCTTTAGTAAAAGGTATGATTTTAAGATCAATATGTTGTCTCCCCAATCCCAGGACTTTCCTCATCCTCCGTAGCTTCCCATATTCAGTCTTCGCTTAAAACTTAGAAACAAAAAGATAGCATTGTGCCCTACCTTGATGAGAACATTCAATTTCCACACTTTTCCCGGCATGTTCTAAAATTGCTTTGGAGACCCCTGCGTGAGAAAAGCAAGATGTTCACACACATGAATTAAAAAAATTACAGGACACCTGGGTCAGAATGAGTGCCTCATTATCTAAATGCTTTCCCCATCATCAAAGGAACCCTATCACTTGGGTATTTCTGATAACAAAGGAGAAAAACTCCTAAAAGAGCTGTTCCCGATTATGAGAAACAATGTCAAAATAATTTTTAAATGATGAATTAATAGCAATAAGCCAAAGTTGTAGAAACCAGTCTGGCTATAGGAACTCTCCTTCACAGGCTCTACTGTGACTATTACACTAGTCAAAATTCCGTAAGTCAAGTACCTGCTTTGAGGTTAAATGCCTTTGATGTTGAATTTACAATCACATCTGCCTCTTCTTTGGTGATATCTCCAGAGGCTACCTGGAAAATGATGGGCCCAATCTTCATTTCATGCACTCCTGAATCAGGGTTAGAAATAGTCCCATATAAACCTGACAAGAAAAAAAAATAGACTCAGTAACAAGTCGACAACAGCAAGAATGACGTAGGTCTCATGGTTCTCACCTGTGCCCCTCTCATCTCTCCCTCTCTGTCTCTCTCTCTCTGTGATCTCTGGCATTTAACCTGGCCCTGGCCTTGAGCCCCTGATGGTCTGTTTCTGGAAAAGGATTATAAAATATAATACATATCAAACATGGCCTTCTGCTGCTGGCTGAGGTGAATTAGCCCACTTGAGCCTTTCTTTCCCACTGACTACAAGTAAAAACATGGGACAAATACAAAAAGCCACTCTGAGAACTGAGACATGCACAACAGCAGGCAGACTGGGGAAAGGAGTCAAAACTTGAAGGAGGGCTTCCCTGGTGGCGCAGTGGTTGAGACTCCGCCTGCCGATGCAGGGGACACGGGTTCGTGCCCCGGTCTGGGAAGATCCCACATGCCGGGGAGTGGCTGCGCCCGTGAGCCATGGCCGCTGAGCCTGCGCGTCCGGAGCCTGTGCTCCGCAACGGAAGAGGCCACAACAGTGAGAGGCCCGCGTATCGCAAAAAAAAAAAGGAAGGAGCAGCCTGTGCTGCTTCCCATTTTGTTTTGTTTTGAAATTTTTCCTCTTTTCTCTCCCAGCTTTGACCCAAGCATGGCCCTAGTTACAGAACTACACAATAACAGGCAGCAAAACTCTCAGAGAATCTCTGTCTTTGCGGCCAGAGGACTGGGAATATGGGTCCCTGTGAGCTGAAGAGTATGGCAGAGAAGCCTCATTATTTTCCATATTTTTCCTTTTTAAATCCAGGCCCTGTACCAAGGTGCCCTGGTTGCAGAACTCCACAGTGGCACCACAGGGAGCTAAAACTCTGAAAGACATTCTGTATTTCTGTCCAGAAGAATCAGGAAAAAGGGCCTTGTGGTCTGAAAGGTGTATATGTGGTGTACGGGAAATCCCTGTGTTTTTGTTTATTTGGTCCCCTCCCCCCAACCCTCACCCCCTCTGCTTTGCCCAAGGGCACCCCTGATCACGCAGAATAATGAGGCAACAGAACAGGCAGCTTCAACTCTGAGCGAACCTTGTGCTTCTGGCCAGAAGACCTGGAAAATGGGCTTTTGCAAGTCAGAGAATGTAAGGGGAACGCTGGAGTGGTGACCCCCTGTTCTGTGTATGACTGGAGTCAACCCTGAGCTCACCCCAGAGCTGTGCACGTGGGGCAGACCCAAGCTGCACAGCAAAGGCCTTGAGAATGGAATTGACCTTGGAACCACTGCCCACACAGAAAGTGAGGCAGAACTTGTAGAATGACATTAACTGATTGGCTACCTGCTCAAACAAACAAACAAACAAAACAAGCACCATTTTCCAGAGGATTTTAACAGGACCCAAGTCTTACAACACGATGTTTAAAATGCCCATTCTATAATCCAAAATTGCTTGTCATACAAAGAACCAGGAAAATGTGACCAATTCTCAAGGATAAAGACACTCAATATAGATGCTAATCCCAAGATGATTCAGATGTTGGAATGATCAGACAAAGACTTCAAAGCATCTACTATAACTACGCTCCCTGAGGTCAAAGTAAACACACTTGAATGCATGGAAATGATTTGGAATGAATGGAAAAATAGGGGTCTCTGCAGAGAAATATAAAATAAGAATCAAATGGACATTTTAGAACTTAAAAATACAATATTTGAAATCAAAAATTCACTGGATTAGCTCAATAGTATAGTAGACAGAGAAATTGGAGGTAGATTAATAAATATTATCCAATCTGAAGAACAAAGAGAAAAAAGACTGAAAAAAAAGAACAGACCCTCCGAGACATTATCAGAAGGCTTACCATTCATGTTATTGGAGCACCAGAAGGAGAAGCGAGAGAGACCAGTACAGAAAAACATATCTGAAGAGATGACTGAAAAATCCCCAGATCTGAAGACATACATATTCAGATTTAACAAGCTTCAGCAAACTCCAAATAGGATAAACTCAAATATAAGTAACTTTGACAGAGGAGAAGCATTTGGTTGGTATCATCTCTTTAAATGTGTCTATTTCTGAAAACACTTATCACATCATCCTTAGAAAATAGTAGCCTCATCACCACTTAAAGACCCATTGTACAGATTATATAATCTGGCCTGCCTACTCTTTCACCCCAGATCACATAAACATGGCCAGTGTCTTGCATGCTCAGGTGTATAGAGTATAATTTATTATCTTCTTTATCACAAATTGTTTTTTTCATAAAAATTATCCTACCATTTTTCACTTAACACTGAATACTTATTTAGCAACTAAAAATAATTTCTCTATTTAAAAGCTTTATTGAACCTTGTGTATCTTCAGCCTTGGGAACTTTGTCACTGATGAAATTTCCATTAGCCCTTCTGGCAAATTCATCTGAGAATGCCTAGAAATACAAAGACAGTTTTAATCATTACAATTCTCTGTAGATGAATGAATTTGATTCATCAGACCTTCTGATCCTACATGCACAAATATTTAGGAGAGAACAATTCTCAGAGTATCATTTATTTTCATTATAGATTTTTATGTTATGAAAAATTCATAAATTCTATTTCTGTAAATACAAACTATGAAAACTATCAAAGATGTGAACAAAAATATAACTACAATACTATTTGTAATTGAGAAAAAATTAAACAGTTTAAAAATCCAACAGGGAAATGGTTAAATAAATTTTAGTATGTCCATATGTTGGAGTATTTATCAGCCATTAAAAATTATGTTTTCAAAGAATAGTTAATGGAATAGGGAAATGCTTATTTCATACTATTAAATGAAAAAAGAATGATACTAAATTACATTATATAATACCACGTTTAAAAGTCCACATATATAAAAGAAGATAAGATGAAATACAACTAAAAGAATTTATGCATTTTTTATTGTTTAAAGTTTCTACAATGAACATGTATTACTTTCATAATCAGTAAAAGTAAATACTTTGTTGTTGTTAAAACTACAGTGTTAAGAGAAAGACAATCACAAGGACCCAAACACTTCAGTTTTTAACTTCTTATTTGTACCAGAAGAGAAACAGCTAGGGGAGTAGTGTTTTTGGAGCAAGAGGCTGGAATTCCATTTCTTTGCCTGGTTAGTGACACCCCAAAATCATCACTTTCTTCCTCCTTGTAAACAAGCAACAGGAAATTTTGTTGGAAAAAAAAACAAGTAACATCTTGGCTAAAAGGCTGATACAATAATGGGAGAAGGACCAGGAGAGACTACAGAGCCAGGGTTCTCCAGGCACCAGGCACGTGATCTACAGGTGTAAAGGTGGACAGGTGTAAAGCTGGACTGGTTTGACTCTGGAGAACTAGAGAGGAGCTGCCATTTGGCCACAGCGAACTGTTCAGGCAGAAATCCATGTCCAAGGTGCCAGAACTTTTGAATTTTTAGGTCCCAGTGGACATCTGGAGTTTTATGTGACAAGTTTGGTTCTTAAATGCCAGCAACTGATTCAAATTTTTTAAAAATAGCCCAAATAAAGCACATCTAAAGGCTATGTTCCGACCATAGGCTGCTGTGTGCAACCTCTGTTACAGTCTCCACCTATAAATATTTCAATAAGTTTTGCTGATTTTTGTGAAAATATGACCAAATCTTAACTGTCTTTAAAAGTCTTAAGAGAAAAATTGTCACAGCCGTGTATGGAGAATCAGTACTATTTCCAATGGCAATAAAGATGTCTGTATAGACTAATCCCTTTACAAAATACTTGCAGAATTTGAATTTTTAGGAAAGATAACAAAGGCTGACGATGCACAGAAAGAGTGAGATTCGAGGGTTCAGATCCATGTCACAGGACTCACTTCCCTACAATGAACTCAGCCATTCATTCAAAAACTCTCAGCACTTCATGTCTCTAGTTCATTTTATGTGTATACATCTTAGCTCCCAAAGTAATTATGATTTATAGGAGGGAGTGTACATGCAACATACCCATTCTGTAATCCACATCACTTTGTACAATGCAAGTCATAGGGAGGTTGTTCACAAAGCATTTATTGACTAGAAATGACTGTAGTTATGCAGGCCAACTAAATGGACCACATATTTTGCCCAGGTGGTTTAGCTGTCTGATTAGAATTTAGATTTGTTTGCTTCCAAAGTATTTAAAGGTAGTGTCTAGATCCAGAAAAAAAATTAAGTATGACCTAAAAATTCAGTTAGTCCAATGATCTATGGACATCTCTTGGGTTGCTAGCCTTAATCTGTTTAATTCTTGCATTATCATGGAACTTTTCAAACAATTAATATCATCTACTCTCCTGGACTCTAAGGACTTGCAGGGCAGGAATAATGGCCTCATATTAAATGCCTCTTGTTCCCCCATAATGCTGAGTCCAGAGGCTTACTCACAGCTGGTGTTCAGCAAACGTGAGCTGGTTGATGGACCCTCTGTGACCAAAGATGGTTCTGGTATTTCTGGTCTCAACTGTCTTACTCCTATGGGGATGTGCTGAGCCTTCAGTTGTATCTTATTCTGACATTCCCCTATTTGTAGGACCACAACTGTGCTTTTATATTATGTATTAAAATTTCTATGTTCATATGGAAGGAAATTCTATAGATTAGAAGAGGTTTAAGGGATATGTCAACTCCATTGCAATATTTGGGCCTTATTTGGATTCTGATTCAAACCAACAAGCTATAAAAACAAAATAAAATACTTATGAAACAGTTGGCAAAGTGAACACTGACGTGATAATTGATGAAATAAAGGAATGACTGCCAACTTCTTTTAGGTGTGAAATAGTATTGTACTTAGATTACTTTTGAAAAAGAATCCTAGTGTCTAAAACAAATACTGAATTGTTTATGGGTAAAAGGTATATATGGGATCTGCTTCAAAAACAGTATGGGAGGAAGGGAAATAAATGGAGATAGAGATGAAACATACTGGGCATAGGCTGATAACTATGAAGCTGAACGATGGGTACAAGGGATTTCATTATACTATTTGGTTTACTTTTGCATATGTTTCAAATTTTTCTTAATAAGAAGTCAAATTTTTTTCTATATCCAAAAAATGTGCTTGAAATTTGCCATGCTGCAACTAGTCCACACTACTCTTTTACTTTCCTGTATGAAAATACATGAAAGAAACAACCTATCAGATCAAGAAGATACTTGAACATGTTAGGGCTCAGTTGCCAAAATAACGAGTAATGAGAAAGACTGTACCTGAATATTTCCATGATCCCTTGGGTGCAACAGAAAGCAAACCTCTTGTAAAGTTGTGGGTTGATTCCTGCTGCTGAATTTGAACACTTCTGAGGTGATTAATTCAGCAAAAATGTTTTTAGGAAACCCCAGAATTCCTGTTCCTATTGCTGGAAATGCAATTGAGTTTAAGGACAAACTCTCAGTGATTTCCAAACATTCTCTGATTATGTTTTCCATGATCTGAAAAGCACAAAGCACATTCTTATACATTTGGCCTGGAAATCAGAGTTCAAACAAAAAGAACAAGAATTTAGCAACTCTGTGATCTCTCTCTATTCCTTTTTCCTTTCAACAAAAGGCAGGTTAAGGGCAGTCAGAAGGCGAAAGGAAAACAGAGGAGTAAACAAGGAAAAGTAAAGAAGAATGTGTGAGACCCTCCAAAAAGATTCAAACTCACTCAGCAATGAAGGAAAGAAGCAAAGCAGCTACTGTTCTGTTCCTTCAGTCTCTTCCACTCTTCATGCCCTCACTTTTCCTTCCTCACTGAAGAGTGCTATCTTCAATAATTCTTCCCCGAGTCCCAGCAATGGTTGAGAACTGTAATCAATTTCTATTACTAACTGGTCCTTGGGAGAAGTCAGCTACAGCTGAAAGAAATGGCTATGAGAACGTGCTGTTATTACAGAAAAGACACAGCCAGGGTTCAAGCTACATTCTACTGAAAGGAGAGTCCAAAGGGCTACTTAATTTCCTGGAGAATTTAAAACCAGGTCCCACCTTGCGTGAAGATGTGCTGTCATTTGTCCAGTCCGGAGCCACCACATGAAGCACACGGTGGCAGTGCAGATTGCAACCACTGGTTTGGATAACTGTGCCGACCTCAACAGCCACCCCTTGTCCAGCTGTCTTCAGCTCCTCCTGGAGCTTTTGTCCCGCTTTTTCCAAGAGGGCCTTGGAAAGGGGCCCTCTATTGAGCTCAAGATCCGACGAAATGGAGTTGACAACCACATCGGTCTTAAAGACAAAACCAACAATTTGTTTCAAATTGTAAGAAAAAGCATTCATCAAGGATTACTGATTGAGCCCCCGGGCTTGGCACAACGGGGGACAACTAAGATGATTAAGTTTTCAGAGATTGAAATACCACCCCAAAAGAGAGTGTTATTAGATACTTATTTAAATAACACTCTAGGACAAAAGAGAGCTGTCAAAGAGCAATACATAAATGGTATGGGATCACCAAAGGAGTCCAGAGGAAGTGCCTTCAGAGGCTAGTAAAGACACTATGAGCAATGTGGTGTCTGAGAAGTGGGAATAGTTGCAGCAGGCAGAGAGAGATGGGGAAGTCATTCGGGAGGGGCAACAGCATGGACAGAAGCATGGCAGGTTGTGAGCGGCAAGGAGATTAGTTTGACCTGATAGAGAGCTTCTGCAGCAAAATGGTGCCAGCCAGGCTAGAAATGTTACTCTGATCACAGACTACAGAAGGCCTCGAGTGCCAAGCCAACTGGACTTCCCAGCAGCAGTGAAGAGCCAAGGGAGCTTTTTCAGCAGGACAGTTAATGTGAGCAGATTAATCAGGCTTGACTAAGACACCAAGAGAAGACAGGAGAGGGACTGTGATCAAGTGATTGTCAAAGCTGCCCCACGTGGGTCACTGAGGAGTAATGCAGAGCAGGTCTTGGCTTCAGAGGGCACACACCTATGGGAGTGAAAGGCACGGAAGGAATGTCTTACTACTCAGAGTTCAAGGTGAATGAGTATTGGAACTCACTCCAATTACTGACCCTTGACCAAAAGAGATTTTTGTTTATTTGCTTGTTCTTTTCAATGAGAAACAAAATTATTTTTAATATTTTGAAATAGAGCAATGCACATTCCAACCCTAGCTCCATCAGTTGTTAAATGTGGGATTTGGGCAAATTATTTAACCCCTCTAAGTCTCATTCCTTCATCTGTGAAATGAGAATAATAATAGCCCTGGAATCTGCCTCATGGCACTGAATGAGAAGATGCATGTCAAGCACTTAGTAGAGTGCCTGCCTGGCTCATAGTAAATAGTCAGTGTTAGCTATTATTCTTGTAATTATGATTTAAGCTTACTGTAAGTAGAGATCTAATTTTTTACAATCTCTTTCCATATTTTAAACCAAATGAAAAATATTTTAAACCAAGTAACAACTTGAACAAAACAGGAGGATGACCCACAGGATGGGAGAAAATATTTGCAAATCATATATCTGTTAAAGGACCTGTATCCAGAATATATAAAGAACTCTTAAAATTCAATAATAAAAAGGTAACTCAATTTAAAAGTGAGCAAAGGATGTGAATAGACTTTTCTCCAAATAAATATGCAAATGGCCTTCCCTAAGCATCCCTGCCCCAGGACTGCCCACATTCGCCCAGCTCAGGGAGTTAACACCTGGCACAGCAGGGGGCTTCCAGGACTGTTTGGATTAGTTAGAGCCTGTGTTGAAAAGGTTGCTAAGTACCTTTTTAAAGTATTTTTAAATACTTCAAATGCTAAGTATTTTTAAAAAACATGTCACCCCCTGGCAGAGCTGTAAGAATTGTCCCCACATAATACCCAGACCTTCCCCAGGTCACTTTCTACCTTCCTCCCTACACTTTCTTAATGGTGTGGGGAGCTGATGGTCCCTCAAACTCAGAACCCTCTGGTTCAGTTCCGCTGATAAGATTACTGTCTTCCGTCCCCGTGTTATGCTCTAATTTTTCTGTATCTGCTATCAGTGAATGTGACAGGAAATTAACCTTAGATTTGCCAAAATATGACAGGTGTAAGAGCACTGAAAAAGTATAGAGAGCCTCGTAAATGTTAGGTATTATTGTGGATTTTCACACTTACTGGAAACTAGTGATCGGAATGTGCTATCAGCTCCCCCAGGTAATTGGCCAATCTCAATTAGTGAATGCCTTGGTGAAGTAGCCCAATTTTCTAAGGAAACCTGTTTCAAGGCAGGGATGGAGGGCATGGGATTCTCCCCTTGATCCTAATCTCCCTTTAGCAACAGGCTAACTGGAGTCCCAGCACGCTGGTGGGTGTTCTGAAAACAGGGGCACTCACTGTAGCACTCTGCACATCTCCTTTCACCAACAGGATCCTCAGGCCTTCTGGGGACAACAGACTTGCTCCTTTTCCATGATCTTTTCTCAAGTTGGGCTGGACTGCTGCTGGTAAACTGGGCAGGGAAGCCATATCAGGCAGGGTGTCTTTAAATATAATTTTTGCACTTTCAGCAAAGGCCTCAACAGTCTTCTCAGCTATATCCACAAGGTAAACCTCTTTCAAGCTGCATCCATCCTGGTTAAACTGGAACCATTCCTTGATCGCCAAAATAATGGTCTGCACACACTGGGGTAGGGGAAAGCCGAAGGCTCTGGAACTAATAGCAGGGATGGCTATGGATCGGTACTTGTGTTTTACAGCCAAATGGAGACTTCCTTTTACAGCAGTCTTTAACTGCCACACACATTTCAGGGCATCATCACTCTTCCACTGGGGTCCTACTGCGTGGATCACATGGTGGTACGGGAGCTTTCCTGCTTTCGAGATGACGGCAAAGGAAGGTAAGATCCTGTTCTTTCTTGTCTTCATTATCCGGTCACAGTCTTCTTGGAGCTCAGGGCCAGCTGCTTTTAAAAGAGCAGCCGCCAAGCCCCCCTTGAGCTTGAGTTCCTCATTGGCCGCATTCACCACCACCTCGACGGGGAACTGTGTCAAGTCTCCTTGCTGCACCATCAGCGAGACTCCAGGGGCTAAATCTGTCTGAAACAAGCACCTCTGCCCACCATCCTTCTGTAGTTCAATAAAACAACCAAATAACCTTCTGACCTCACTTTTATAATACCGTGCTTTATCCTGGAAGAACTGACTGGCTCCTGGCTTATCAATATGGAAGCTTTTAACGCAGACCAAATCCCTGGCTTGCGTGACAATGTTCATTCCCTCCAGGACTTTGGTCTTTGGGCCAGTTAGTAAAATGCCTTTTTGCTTGTTCTCAGGATTAAACATTACCTGAACATTCATCTTCTTTATCTTTTGCCACAGTAGCTTTTCTGCCCTTAAGTAATCAATAACTAAGGAAGGCTTTACTTCAATCAATTTCTCTATTTTTGTGTGTTTTTCCAGGAAGTCAAAAAGCAAGTCATAGATTTCATTTACTTCTCTCACACAGCCTGTGATGATGACCTGGGCTGTGGTTTCTGAAGTTACCTCACGGATTATTACAGTCTTTGAGGAGGAATTGTGTTTCTTATGCAAATTGCAAATGAGCCATTTCCATTTCTTACTGTTAAGAACTTCCCTGTCTTCAATGTCAATGCGCTTACAATGTAAGGCACTGACCATCTGCTTTGCAGCTTCTGACAGGACTTCAGAAAAAGCACCAGTTAAGAGAACAGTTGTGCCCTCTAGCTCATAAACTGCAAGAATGTTCTGTGCTATAAAGAGAGACTTAGAGAATTCTGCACAGTCAACCTGTTGCAGAAACTGTAAAACCTCTGGGGCAACCTGAATGCTTCTCTGAGCCATGGTGTATACCTTTTCCTGGATTTCACACTTTACTTTATACACATCTGCAGGGAGTCCTTTGAAGTACATGTGTTGAGAGGCTTCATCATAAAAAATCTCCACCTCTGGGTACTCCGTGTGGAGATACTCCTGTACACCGCTGTGCAACAGAAGTGAATACCTTCCTGGAGAAATGGCCAGTTTTTGCTTCAGACTTTGCTCTTCTCTTCTAATTTCTAGAATGGTGCTTTCTATTAAGTCCTTGATCTGTGGCTCAATGTTTTGTACATCCTCTGATTTCCCCACTAAGGTTGCAATCCCTGTTAGTGCATCAAACTCAATCAAAATCCTATCATCTTCTAAATTGTCTTTTATGATGTCCCATACTGTTGAATCCACTTTAAATGAGGTCACTGTATACTTAGACCGGATACCAGAGAATACTGTAGAAGCATCTTTTTGCCAGGTCTTGATTCTTGGTCTTCCTTGACTGACTAAGGTAGCTGCAGGTCTGATGATCACTTCACCGCCAAGCTGGCACAATGTTAGCTCACAGTGACAACGTCTCATTTCATCATTTATCTTGTCAATCAGGTGATTCTTCTTCTGCAAGAACTTCCATAAGGAAAGATCCAGTGATTCTCTGAATGGTGCTGGAAGCTTGATCAGAGGCTTCTCCTGTCCATACAGGGCTGTGCCCAAAGAAGTATAGTACGGGAACACAGAGAGCGGCATATTATTGAGGTCAAGTTTCTTGGTCATGATGGTGTCTAACACTTAAAGGAAAGAAATTAAGTAATCTTAGTGTAATATGTTTCAGATGAAAAAAGAAGCAAACAAGCTTTCCTATTCTAGAGAAAAAAAAATCCTAATGTTTGTAGAACTTTGATGTTACATGCTATTAAAAAGCAGCACTACTCCCAGAGTGCTCAAATATAAACTGATATGTATTAACACTGCACAGGGATTCCTTATTTCATGGAATAATTACTTTCCAGCCAAGAACACTCTATGTTGAAATTCTGTTAAATAAATTCTATTTTTCTGTTTTTCTGATAACACTGATATATCACCACCAGGTTAAGAAAGACAGAAGAGGGACTTCTCTGGTGGCGCAGTGGTTGAGAATCCGCCTGCCAATGCAGGGGACACGGGTTTGAGCCCTGGTCCGGGAAGATCCCACAGGCAGCAGAGCAACTAAGCCTGTGCGCTACAACTACTGAGCCTGCGCTCTAGAGCCCGCGAGCCATAACTACTGATCCCTTGTGCAACAACTACTGAAGCCCACGCGCCTAGAGCCCACGCTCCACGACAAGAGAAGCCACCGCAATGAGAAGACTGCGCACGGCAACGAAGAGTAGCCCCTGCTTGCTGCAACTAGAGAAAGCCCATGTGCAGCAACAAAGACCTGATGCAGCCAAAAATAAATAAATAAATAAATTTATTTAGACATTTCTCCAAAGAAGATATACAAATTGCCAACAAACGCATGAAAGAATGCTCAACATCATTAATCATTAGAGAAATGCAAATTAAAACTACAATGAGATATCATCTCACACCAGTCAGAATGGCCATCATCAAAAAATCTAGAAACAGTAAATGCTGGAGAGGGTGTGGAGAAAAGGGAACACTCTTGCACTGCTGGTGGGAATGTGAATTGGTACAGCCACTATGGAGAACAATATGGAGGTTCCTTAAGAAACTACAAATAGAACTACCATATGACCCAGCAATCCCACTACTGGGCATATACCCTGAGAAAACCATGATTCAAAAAGAGTCATGTACCAAAATGTTCATTGCAGCTCTATTTACAATAGCCAGGAGATGGAAGCAACCTAAGTGTCCATCATTGGATGAATGGATAAAGAAGATGTGGCACATATATACAATGGAATATTACTCAGCCATAAAAAGAAATGAAACTGAGTTATTTGTAGTGAGGTGGATGGACCCAGAGTCTGTCATACAGAATGAAGTAAGTCAGAAAGAGAAAGACAAATACCATATGCTAACACATATATATGGAATCTAAGAAAAAAAAATGTCATGAAGAACTTAGGGGTAAGACGAGAATAAAGACACAGACCTACTAGAGAACGGACTTGAGGATATGGGGAGGGGGAAGGGTAAACTGTGACAAAGTGAGAGAGTGGCATGGACATATATACACTATCAAACGTAAAATAGATAGCTAGTGGGAAGCAGCCGCACAGCACAGGGAGATCAGCTCGGTGCTTTGTGACCACCTAGAAGGGTGGGATAGGGAGTGTGTGAGGGAGGTTCAAGAAGGAGGGGATATGGCGATATATGTATGTATGCGGCTGATTCACTTTGTTGTACAACAGAAACTAACACACCACTGTAAAGCAATTATACTCCAATAAAGATGTTAAAAATAAATAAATAAATAAATAAAAAAATAGTGGTGAAATGCAAAAAACAAACAAACAAACAAAAGACAAGAGTTTGGTCACCAGCAAGGGGATAATGTTTGCTCCAGTGTGAAGAATACTTTCCAGCTCAAAGCAAAGCTAATCTAAGAATCATGTTATTTATTTCTTCTTGTACAGTTGCACAGTTTTAGATTTCATAGGTGACTTAGATTCTGTTAATACTTCTGAGAGGAGGAGCATAATAATAATTATAATAGCTTACTACGTGTCAGACAATATTCTAAGTGGTTTACATATATTTAATGCTCACAACAAACCTTTGAGGTAGAGACACGATTATTATCATCCCTTTTTACAACTGATAAAACTAAAGCTAGGAAATGTTAGGTAACTCGAATAGGGTCACACAGACTGTAAAGATCTGAGCTAAGGTTCAAGCCAGTGTCTGTCTAACCCCAAAGCCCACGCTCTTGCCCCTGTTCCAAGGGTTCCAAACAGTCATCAGAGAGCCCAGCCCCAGAGACTCTGATTCAGTAAGTCCTGTACACCCCTTGTCCCTGCTCTAATCCCCTTCCTGCCACATTTACTATGACAGTCCCTGTGTGTGTGTAGGGGTACTCTTCTCCCCCAAACCCCTCCTCACTTTGTGTTAGTTATTAGACAGCTACAAGGGGTCTAAGCAGGAAGGGAATTAGAATGAACTCCAGTAACAACTTGGATTAAAACAGCATCTTGTGAAAAGATGTTAAAAATAACTTCACCTTGTGCACGATTGGCTCCTAGGCCGGGAGCCAGACCTAATGAAAAAAAAGTGGCCTTCAGAGGCCCAGACTCATGGCTTCAACTTCCCACCATGGCCTGGAACAGATTCTGAGTACCAGTGAGTACCACCATGTGCCAAGCACTCTGCAGGTACAATTTAATTTGATCCTCACAACATTCCTCTGAGGTAAGTAGTAATGTGAGCCCTCTATTACAGATGGAAAACAGAGGCTTTGGTGGGTTAAAGTAACTTCCCCCAAGATCACAAAGCTCGTAAGCACCAAAGCCAGGCATTTGGACTCAGGTCTGACCCAAGAACCATCACAGATATCACCTTAAAGTGGCTTAAGCTCTCCATCCTGTTTTCCTCCTCTGTTAAAAAAAAAAAAAAAAAAAGCTATATAACTGTGCAGGTTCTTAGGAGGATTCAGTGATGAGATACCATGGCAGAAACCACAGCAAAAGATCTCATGTAGGGACTCCCCTGGTGGTCTAGTGGATAGGACACTGCACTCCCAATGCTTCCTGGTCAGGGAACGAGATCCCACATGCGTGCCGCAACTAAGAGTTCGCATGCCGCTACTCAAGATCCCGAATGACGCAACTAAGACCCAGCACAGCCAAATAAATAAATAAATAAAATATTTTTTTAAAAAAAGATCTCATGTACAACAAGCATTCAATAAGAGTTCCCTTCCTTAAGATTTTGTGAATTGGATTCTGTGAAGTTGAACAAAATAATTTCAGAGTAAATTGCCTAACTTATTCCTCTCAAATGATCTGTATAAAGTACAATATTGCTAAATAAATTCTGTTTTTAATTCAGCTTTATCTACAGTTTGCCTCATTATTAACTCATTGTAAGCGGTGAAATATCCTACAAGAAAAATTAATGTTATAGATGTACAGGAGATTGGGGGAACGTGGAGAAGTTAAGAGCACAGATTATGGGGCCAGACTACCCAGGTTCAAATCCTGGCTCTGTCACTTACTAGCTGTGTAACCTTGGTCAAGTTATTGGACCTTCCTGTGCCTCAGTTTCTTCATTTGTAAAACAGGGATTACAATAATAGCAACGCCCATAAAGCAGTGTCTGAGAATGCACTTGGTAGCACCCTGCAGAGCTGTGCAAGTGTAAGTCATATTCATAAGAAGACACAGCCAGAGAGAGAAAGGGAAAATCAGTGTATCTCAGACACAGAGAACAGGGAGTGAGTGAGTTTTGAGGAGAAGGTGTGGTCAACATAGTCAGATGGTGCAAAGAGGTCAGGGCAAAGAGCAACTTTTGAGAGTGCCCTATGAGTGTGGCTCTAGCATAAAATAAACCTGAATAAAATAGCTCCTATTATTATTCATACACATGTAACATAGACATTCTGAGGACACACCCAACTGCCCCATGCCCTCAAGATGATCGAAAGCCCCATAGTTGTCAACTCCCATCATAAGCTGGGAGGTTAACTTCTAGAGTAACAGTTCTATGTAGCTCTCTCCCTGGGCCCAAGGTAAATTTCCCTGAGAGAGATTTAAAGAACATGCAACAGAAGCTCATCTTTCATCCCTCTGCCCAAGGAACGCTAGGTCTCTCATTCCATTTTAATCCAAACCATACCTTCACCACAATTTCCCCAACTCATAACAGCTGAAAGGAGGTTCCTCCAAGTACCCCTATGAAACAGTTTACTTTAAGTGAGTGGCATTCCACATGATCCTATCTCATCCTCCCTCAGTTGATCCCAAGCACAACATTCCTTCTTTCCCTAAGAAGTCCGGCTCCCTAATTCCTACTCCTCAGCCTTGACCTCTGAACATCAGTGAAATCTCCAAGCTGACCTTGTACATGCCTCAGAGAACTGGCAATCTATGTCTACGAATCCCTCAGAAACATTTCCCTAAGGTTCAGCTGAGCAAGGTTTTCACAGGGTCACTGCAAAGAACAATCCAGCAGGCGTCCACTGATCATGTGAAACCACCCCTATTAATTTCTGAATGATGACACTGACAAGTGAAGCGGGAAGTGAAGATACTTTATAGGAACCGTGTGTTTCTGAGTATTTCTTTACCTAATCTTGTTGAAGTTAACTTGAGAATTTCTACCAAATGTATAGCTAAAACACAGATCACCTCTTTAAATACGGTATCTCAAAGACTCTAAGAATTATATATTTTTCAGTCTGTCATAAGTACAGACCCATGAGAGAATCTCCTCATATCTTTCAAAAACTTGACATTACTTCTCTAAAGTTTTGAATCACTGGATTCACTTAGCATGATATACCAGACGTACGGGACTGCTACTTGGATTTCCAAAAATATATATGGAGGGACTTCCCTGGTGGTCCAGTGGTTAAGAATCTGCCTTCCAGTGCAGGGGACATGGGTTCGATCCCTAGTCGGGGAACTAAGATCCCACATGCCACAGGGCAACTAAGCCCACGTGCTGCAACTACTGAGCACACGAGCCACAACTAGAGAGCCTGTGTGCCCCAACTACAGAGCCCACACACTCTGGAGCCCACTCGCCACAACTAGAGAGAAGCCCGCACGCCTCAACTACTGAGCCAGCGCACCACAACAAAGGTCCCGTGTGCCGCAACTAAGACCCCACACAGCCCAAAATAAAATAAATAAATGAATAAATAAATTTTAAAAACAAAAAAATATACAGATAAAAATAAAATACATCAGAATTCAACTGTTAACTGTTAAGATCTATTAAAATGGTTTTAATTATGCTAGGTAAGGTTTACAAAATTAGGCTAATAGGTATTACCTTTTCTGTCAAAAAATTCAATCAGTGCTGAACTCTCGTCAGGAAAACATTCAATGCTGGCCACTCTTCCCCCTCCGTTACGAGGATTTTCAAATAAACATTTCAAATCATGGTCATCAGCACCAGGTGGCAGGTTTTCAACTCGGATTGTTTTTGTCACTTCCAGAAGTCTTGCAGAAAGCTGAAGGTCTTTCACTGAATGGTGCTTGACACATTCATCAACAAACTTCAGGGCATCTACAAACCATAATCAATTAATCAATCAATCAAAAATTATGATTGTATCTTTATATTATATAGAAGAAACTGAATATTAATTGAGACAAAGGAGGGAGGCTAAGCACTCAATTTTTAAGTGCAAGATTTTAATTCCCACATGAGAATCTACATGCCTAAAGCTTCCAGCCTCTGAACAGCAATGCACATAGGAATGCCTTACCTGGACTGCTGACACTGAGTCGTGTGCCTGCCTCTAGTCACAGCCTCTTCCACCCCTCCTTGACATCACCACCTGAATGCACTCTCTACAATACAAATCTCATTTCACTCCTTCCTCAGCTCCCCATTACCTGCAGGCATGAGTTCAAGCTCCTTGGCTAGGCTTACAATGCCCTTGGCTATCTGACTTCAAACTAATTTCTAAATGTCACCTCTTGTTATTACCGACCGTTCATTTTATTTTCCACACTGCCACAAAACCCAGTGATTATTTTGAAAACTACATTCTCTTTTGCCTTTGTATATACAATTTCCTCTGTCTAAAGCGCCCGTCTCCAATTTTTTTACCCTGGTCCTGTTCCTCCTTCCAGACTTAGCCCAATTATCTCTTTCAAATTAATAGATATTGACGATGAGCCCATGATGTAACAGGCTCCGGGCTAGGATCCGGGGATAGAGGGGATGGATATAACAGCTCCTTGAAAGTTCACGATCCAGGAGGGAGGAAGTCTTGAAAGCAAACAAATGGCCTATTTGGGGATCAAATGAGGTGGGAAGATTAATACTGGGAATCAGACAAGGATTCCCAGAGTAAGTAGTCACTGATCTGAGTTCTGAAGGATGAAGAAGAGTTTACCGGGTATTTAAGGGGAGGAAACATTTCAGGCAGAGGGGCCAGCAGGGGTGCGTAGCAACACAGCATATCTGAGACCTGATAGCCTGGTACTGCTGGAGTATAAACTTCAAAGAAAAACCAAGCCACCATGCTTGTGTCCTCTTTCCTCCCATTCCCCACAGCCTGCTGTTCACAGCTGAGGGAAGCAGCTTCTCCTCTTGCATTTTCATTGTTCACTTATGAATGGATTTCCTCCCTGCTCCACACAAGTTCCTCAAGAGCAGGAACCAAAAAATTCACCTATGTACCTACAGCAAGACAAGTACCTGGCACATAGTAGGTATCAACATTTTTTTTTTTTTTTTTTTTTTGCGGTACGTGGGCCTCTCACTGCTGTGGCCTCTCCCGTTGTGGAGCACAGGCCCTGGACATGCAGGCTTAGTGGCCACGGCTCACGGACCCAGCCACTCCACAGCATGTGGGATCCTCCCAGACTGGGGCACGAACCCGTGTCCCCTGCATCGGCAGGCAGACTCTCAACCACTGCGCCACCAGGGAAGGCCGGTATCAACATTTTTGATCAATGAACAAAAGCAAGTCAACTTAGTTTTACCTTTATAAGAAATAATCATAAATTTGAACTAATAATAGCTCCCTTTATTGAGTCCTTATCATGTCTCAGGTACTATGTTAAGAGCTTTTCAAACACCATCTTATTTGATCCTCACAGAAACTGTATTAGGTAAGTATTATTGTCCCCATTTTATACATGAGGAAAGTAAAGCACACAGAGGGTAGTAACGTGGTCAACCTCAGATAATTAGTTAAATGGTGGAACTAGAATTTTGACTTCATGACCTGTGCTGGTTGATTAAGATCAACAATTCCACTGCCATGGCCGTGGAATAGTGAGGGCTTGGAATTGGAAAATTTCCTTGACTTCCAGAGATGGCTCTTCCAATCTCAGAAACTGTCCACAGACTCCTCACACAGACCTTAAAGAGCACTCACTTTCTGTGTCACATGCACTTACTCATCCCTGCATATGTGACAACCATGAAAGTATTTCTGTAAAATGTTACAAAAAACCCAAATGAACTTTTTAGCCAACCCCACTAAGGAAATATATGGTAAAGGGGTAAGAGAACAGGCTCTATAGAGGTGGGCTGCTTCAGTTCAAATCCAGTTCTTCCAGTTATTAGCATCTCTGTCTCTGATTATCATGTCTGTGTCTCTGTCTCCTCAACTGTAAGATGAGGAATAATAATAATCTCAAAAGGTTGTTGAAAGGAACAAATAAGTTAATACATGGAACAAACTTAGCATAGTACCTGACTTATAGTAACACTGTATGAGTATTTGCTGTTATTATTACTCTCCAATAAGTCCAGTTTAGTAACACAGATCAATATTTACTCCTCCCAGTGAGACAACACATGGGAAGACATTGAGTCCTTTGCTTGGAATCTCTTTAATAACCTGACTTTAGATTTCTGTTTCGGTGTGTTATTTCTGTCTCTCTGTCTGTCTCTCTCTCTCACAGACACACAAACTCATACAATAAAGTTTGATTTATTAAACATATCAGAGGGACTTCCCTGGTGGTGCAGTGGTTAAGAGTCTGCCTGCCAATGCAGGGGACACGGGTTTGAGCCCTGGTCCGGGAAGATCCCACATGTGGCGGAGCAACTAAGCCCGTAAACCACAACTACTGAGCCTGCACTCTAGAGCCTGCGAGCCACAACTACCGAGCCCTGTGCCACAACTACTGAAGCCTGCGCGCCTAGAGCCCATGCTCTGCAACAAGAGAAGCCACCACAATGAGAAGACCATGCACAGCAACAAAGAGTAGCCCCCGCTCGCCGCAGCTAGAGAAATCCTGCGCACAGCAACAAAGACCCAACGCAGCCAAAAATAAATAAATAAAATAAATAAACTTTTTTAAAAAAAATCAGAATTTGGTTTCAGAACGAATTTGCTTCTCTTTCAAAATAAGAAAGCATCTGTATTAACTTGGAGTCCTCTCTTACTATTAGAAAGAGTGAAGCTTTCAGAAACGTTCCATAATCTAGGTGTCCCAAATCCCAAAGTGTAGTGCAAAGTAGGCTGACAAGTGGAGCATCCTTTGATCTTACCAGTATATTTTTGAAAGGTAACTACAGCAACATTAAAATCTTGTATTAATTCCACTTTAAAGTCATCATTGGTCAGGCCACTTATGTTCTCCACTAAGAAGATGAGCATCGTATCAGTCACATTTGCCTTCAGATTTTCAAATGCAACCAGAGAGGAAATATTTTCACATTCTTTTGGGGTGTCTTCCTTTTTTTCTGATCTTCTATTGAGAGAGATATTTGCATCTAGTTCTTCTGATGCATCTGATTTTAGGGAGACAAAAAGGGTACAAGATGTTATATTTATCTACCATGTTCTTAGCAAAGTAAATTATCATAAGCTAATTACACTGCCCTGTTCCCTTCCTGGTCTCTTGGCTAACTCAAATAAAACATATCTTAGGGGACTTCCCTGGTGATCCAGTGATTAAGAATCCCCCTTCCAATGCAGGGGACATGGGTTCGATCCCTGGGCAAGGAAATAAGATCCCACATGCCGCAGGGGCCGCAACTAGAGTGAAGACCCAACGCAGCCAAATAAAAAAATGTATTTTTTTAAAAAAAACAGATCTTAGAGACTTTTAGCTTAATATAATTAAAATAAAAAATAGTACTTAATTGTCTATTAATATGATGATGATTATGTTCAATTTTATTACACTCTTTTCTGCCTTGTTTCTCTAAGGAACCTGCCTTGTTTTTCATAGCACTTGACATATATTTCTATCACAGCACCAAATTACAGTTATTGAACCAAGCTACTCCAAAGCAAGGGACATATTTATTCATCTTTGTATGGATGGCATATGGTATATAGTTGAGGCTCAATAAATGTTTGAATTGGAGAATTACTGCTTAGGTCACTGCAGAAAAGCAAGACTATCCCATGCCCATATTTGGGCATCACCTAACACATTATGCTCTGAAAAGCAATAATTTCCTATCACTGGAGAGAAAAAGGATACTTACGGTGAATGACTAAGGAATGCACATGGAAGATAAAATGGCCCAGAGAATTATGGGTATACCTCAAACTTACAGAATAGCAACCACCCAAGCCAGCTTGTTCCGCTTCATCGTTGGCCATAAGTGAGTTACATATACAGTTGACCCTTGAACAACACGGGGAATAGGAGCCTCAACCCCCTGCACGGCCAAGTAACTGCGTGTAACTTTGACTTCTCAAAACCTTAACTACTAATAACCCACTGTCGACTGGAAGCCTTACTGATAACATGAACAGTACAGTCGATTAACACATATTTTGTATGTTATATGTACATCTACATATATTTTACGCATTCATGACATAGCTAATGTTTTCTTAATTTGTTCAATATTTCTACGCTAGGCAGTTCATCTGTTTTTTCAAATTTCCAGAAATTTTTCAAATATATTTATTGAAAAAAATCCACGTATAAGTGGAGCCACGCAGTTCAAACCCGTGTTGTTCAAGGGTTAACTGTATACAGAAGGTCAGTCTCACTCTCTGATTGTGCAATGAAGCATGATGAGTATGTTATGATCTTTAGACATTCTGTGAGCAACTATTCAGTTAGCACCCTTATGTTCAAGGCACTGGTTGTGTGGAGATGGGTGCATACAAAAAATGCTAGAAAAGGAAATTACCAGTTTTCTAATGGATGTATACAAAAATAAATAAATAAGAAATGGAACTGACATTTGTAAATGTTTATCATGGCAGAGTAAAATGCTATGTGCTCACCAAATCCATTTTGTTTTCTTCCTAGGCAACATTTCCCAGACTTCCTACAGTTGAGTTCCTACAGTAGAGTTCATGTGGCTAATGGAATATGGGTGGATCTGGTGAATTCCATTTTCCAGACCTGGCCAATCAAATCTCCTTTACGTGAATCTCCTTCTCCCTTGCAGTGACCTTGGAGGCCACATATCACAGATAACGGTGTCAAAAAGATGGAAGGAGCCTGGATTCCTGAATAATTGTGTGAAGCAGTCTAGACTCCCCCCACCACCCTAGCTGCCGACTACACTGAACTGTGATTTGGGGGGCTTGTTTGTTACAGCAGTTAGATGACCCTGACAAAAACTCCTGTTATGTGCTGGATGTGACACCACACAAACACACACTCATGCCAAATAAAAAATAGCTTAAGGATTCGATAACAACATAAATTAGCATTCAGTGAGACAGGCATGACAAACCGGAACAACTACCGGAGTCGGGGTGAGCTATACGAGTTCGACCCTTGACTCTGCCACTCTTTAGCCATGTGACCTTGGGCACATCTCTTAATTATAAAATGAGATGATTGGACTTAAGTGAATGGAAAGAGCCTTTCCACCAATATAGTTTATAACCCCATGACTATTAGAAGCTTCATCACAAGAGTGGCTTGGTTGACTGCCAAATTAAGTCAACTTGATTGTGTCAACAATCAAGCCAAGAATCCAAACCAGGGAGATGAAGGAATTGGGCTGGGCTGGAATGGCTTCAGAGAAGAGGAAGAACCTGAGTAGATCTTGAAGACTATCCTAGAATTTAGGTAGAGAAAAGTGGAGTAGAATGTATTGTGAGCAACAGAAGTATAGGCAGAATGCTGAGACTGCACCAAAACCATTTAGGAAATGGTGGCAATTTGACAAATGAAGCTTAAGGAGCACTTGTGCAGAGGTGCAAGAAATGAGGCCACGTATAAGTGATATCATACGGTATTTGTCTTTCTATGTGGAATCTAAAATACGACACAAATGAACATATCTACAAAACAGAAACAGACTCACAGACATAGAGAACAGATTGGTGGTTGGCAAGGGGGAGGAGGGGTAAGGGAAGGAAGGATTGGGAGTTTGGGATTAGCAGATGCAAACTATTATATATAGGATGGATAAACAACAAGGTCCTACTGTATAGCTACTAGGTTGCTGGCTGTTTCCTACAGCAGATGGGACGAGAAGAGCTGCCGCTGGTCTGGAGAGCTATACCCACATCCTGCACCCAGTGCTCAGAAAGCAACACTAACTGACTTAACCACACACAGCACCCACTGTCACATCATGTCCTTGCTTCACAATGGCTGGATGGGCACAGGTAGACTCTGAAGGTCAGTTCATCCACCTCCCGGGTACCTCTTTATCCTCCCATCAATTGCAAGGTGTCTCCAGGCCCCCACAGAGAGAGCTGTTCCCATCCTTCTGACCTGAACCCTTAGGGCTCAAGAGGCAACCCTTGCACAGCTGGCTAGGAGGATGGAGATGATGCAGCCCAAAGCATCTCTCAGCTAACAAACCCTGCCTTGTGAAGTCAAGAAGAGAAGGATGACCTCCGCAACACATAGTGTTTAATATTGAAAGCAAAACTGCCTGGTGGATGAAAAGTTACCTGATTCTTTGACACGTTCTTTGGTCTTGGATTCCTGAAACCCAAACAATAAAGTAGCATTAATAAATTACTAATAATCTCTTTACATTAAGAAAGTGTCCCTAGGACCAGACTGGAGATGTAGGGTCTACAGAAATTATAACTAAAAGCACAGGCAGTGATGCTGTTTAATATACAGCACACAAATCACCTGTAAAAACGAGTCACAAATAAAAGAAACCCCAAAGGAGCACCAAGTGTCTGAGGTAAGATCTAAGTCAGAGAAATAATTTAGCTCATGTTCTTTTTCCCATTTAACATATATTGAGTGTGTACTATTAACAAGCACTAGGCCATGTGCTTTACTAAGGCTGTCTCATTTAATCCTCACAACAACCCAATAATCCAAAGAGGTCAGTACTATTACTATCCCACTTTACACTTGAGGAAATACTTAGTACATTACAGTATAGATCGCTGGTCCCTCTAACCCATGTGAAAATGAAACAAATATAGCAAGTACCTGGGACAAACAGACCCAAGATTTTACATCTCAAACCACCATTATGGTAACCCCCCAATCTTGAATTTTCAAAAGCGTCAAAAATCAAACAAAAAGTGCTTCTTCTTCCATTATTTCATACCTACCCTATCACCACTCTCACTCCCTCCACATCTGTAAGTTGCTTTCCTCACCCCAGTTTGAGTTGTACTTCTCATTCCACTGTATTTCCTCATCGTGGTTCCCATCCCACACACCTTGGGAGAACACCCTACTTCCCTTGTAATCACCCCTTTACTTACCATTGTTGGAATTTTCCCCTCCTGGACTTCATCCGTGGCTCTGGGCAACTGGACAGTTAACTTGAATGTTCCTTTTCCGGGCCATACTAACTCGTGGTTCTCTCTCGCCAGAACTTGCTGCCGAACTGAAATTTTTTTAAAAAGGCAACTGTTAAAGCAATCTTTGTACACAAAATTATTCTGTGATTTCTGTAGGCTTCATCATCAACGGCTTGGTCAGTTCCTCAAGAGAGGCTATGTGTGGTGAAAAGGGGGAAGTTTAGCAAGCAGACACAGATTTGAATTCTATCTTTAAATTTACTTTTTTAACCCTGAGCATGTTCCTTAATAAGCCTTATTTACAAAATCTCAGTCTTCTTGTCCATTAATTAATGAAGACTGTCTTGTGTGGGTGTTACATGGATTAGATTCAAGAAACATTATAAAGAACTTAGGACAGTATGTGATGCCCAGTAGGCACTCAGAAAGGTAGCATTATTTATTCTACAGTGAAAGGAAATAATTAAAGCATCCCTCACTGTGAGCCAGGGATGCTAGGACATGACATTATGAAAGCCATGTTTTAGGAAAGTGACTCAGGTGAACATAAGCAGAATAGCGAGGAGCCTCATTAAAAAGGTATTTCAATCAATTCTTTAACCTGTGATGATAAGATGGGAGAGATTCTTACCAAAAAAAAAAAAAAAATTAACACATTTGGCAGCTGGGCTGTAGTGGAAGAAAAAAATGAACAGTGGACATGAGTCCAAAGACCTGGATTCAAATTCCAACTCTGCCACCAACTAGCTGTGTCATTGAGAAAATATCTTAACTTCTTGCGTCTCAGTTTCCATACTTGAAGCAGTGTCTGTGAATGAATTTTGTGACACCCATAAGAGCTGTGTAACTGTAAGTTATTGTACAATTATAAGAGGGAGCAGTCAGAGAGAGAAAAGGAAAATCGGTGTATTGTACAATTATAAGAAGGAGCAGTCAGAGAGAGAAAAGGAAAATCGGTGTATCTGAGACAGTGGAGAACAGGGAATGAGTGAGTTTAGAGGAGGAGGCCTGGCCAACGTAGTCAGGCGGTACAAAGAGGTCAGGGCGAAGGAGAATCCTGGAGAGTGCCCTGCATTCACAGGTGTGGCTCTGCTATGGATGTTGGGCTACTATGTTGTATTCTGATATGGTTGCCTGCTGAGGCTGAAGATACGGGTAGAATCTTTCATCAAAAGGGACTTGAGGCCTCAGTGGTTGGGAGTCCACCTGCTGATGCAGGGGACACGGGTTCGTGCCCCAGTCCGGGAAGATCCCACATGCTGTGGAGCCACTGGGCCCATGAGCCATGGCTGAGCCTGCGCGTCCGGAGCCTGTGCTCCACAGTGGGAGAGGCCACAACAGTGAGAGGCCCGCGTACTGCAAAAAAAAAAAAAAAAAGAGCTTTCCCACCTCAACCATCCATGAAGAGGATGAGGGAGGTAATGACTAAATTGGATGCCATTTCAAAAACAGCCCTCAAAAACAATATGAGAAGGAATGCCAGACTCTAATTTCATCCTTTGTGAGCAGGGTGGGTGTTTTCGCATGGACTCCTGATAAGCTGTCCTAAGCTGGAGTGAGGACTAAGGACTGGATAGGACCCCTGAGCCCAGAGAGCAGGCTAAGTTTTATAAGCCAGGCTATCTAGAGTCATGGACCTCTGTGTTACATTCCTTTCATTATTCCCTATACTTTGGTAGAGTCCTGTCCAGGTATCTAAATGTGCCAGCTTGTTCTGAGATTGTGTGTAATATGTACGGGCACAACTATTTTAAGAGAGCAAGTGGTAGCAGTAACAGTAAGTGATCCGCAACAAGGAGAAAGTGAATCTGGGAGGAAGAAGAGCTGAAATGCTGCCATCTAAACACCCTTACCCATGTGGACAGGCTCTCTTCTGCCCCAATCTCAGACCATCCATATTTAATTTAAGGAGAAGCTGACAATAATCAGGAGCAAAATTATGACCAGAAAAGATGATAAATGTACACATCTGAAACAGGATTTAAACTCTTTTTTTATATAAATTTTTTTTTTTTTGGCTGAGTTGGGTCTTCGTTGCTGCCCGCGGGCTTTCTCTAGTTGCAGCAAGCGGGGGCTACTCTTCTTTGCGGTGCGCACGTTTCTCATTGCGGTGGCTTCTCTTGTTGCGGAGCATGGGCTCTAGGCACGCGGGCTTCAGTAGTTGTGGATCGCAGGCTCCAGAGCTCAGGCTCCATAGTTGTGGCGCACGGGCTTAGTTGCTCCGCGGCATGTGGGATCTTCCCGGACCAGGGCTTGAACCCGTGTCCCCTGCATTGGCAGGCGGATTCTTAACCACTGTGCCACCAGGGAAGCCCAGGATTTAAAATCTGACAAGGCAATTTACACTCGACTTTTCGGAAACTCAGCCAATTATACAGAAGTACACAGCTTCCAAGTAGTTTCTGTTTGCTATCCACTTATTTCTACAGAGGAGTGCTTTTGAGCTCATTCTTATTATGTGAATGGTAAGAATCAAGTTGTGTTACACTATGGGCCTGCACCTGTTGCGCCACTTCCTTCCCTGGAGGGCAGAGGGTGTTCCTGTGGAAGAAGACCTTTGCCCAAGGGACAGTGCTGGGGTAGGTAATTTGATGTTAGCAAACTCCTGACCACTTGCTTCTGAGAAAGCCATTCCTCTGGGAGGAAACCAAAACTGAACAGGGACTTTCCACCCCTAAGAACTTTGACCATACAAAGAGCTGCACTAAGCTGTGAGTGTGGCTGGGTGGGTACTACTGCAAGAAGGGCATTAGAGCAGTCTAGAGGTGGGTGAAGGGAAGAAGCGGGCTGGGAGATGGGAAGGAAGAAACCTCGCAGGGAGACTGAAATCACTTCTGCTTTGAGGACTAGAACAGAATGATGTTATCACCACACAATTATATTTTTGCTGTTTGTATTTTTACGAGGTTTGTATTTTCTACAATTATTTCCCTTTTTGTTCATTCAGGGTCATCAACAAACAACAGGGGTTCTCAGACTTTAGCGAATCAGTGTCACCTGGGGTGCGGTTAAACATGCAGATTCCCACCCACCCCACACTCAGGGTACCTGAGTCTCTAGGACAGAGCTGGGAATGTGCCTGTTTAACCTGTTGTGATTTGGATGCAGGGGGTCTGTTGCCGCAATGTGAGGACTACTCTTGAGGATAATGGGATTTTAAAGAAGAAAGAAGTGTCCCTAAGGGCCAGGCCCATGGTGATGTTGATAATCGGAATCAAAATGGTAAAATCCTTTGAGGAAAAGTGAAGCCCCGGGGAAATGGCTTACATTGCACAAATGCCCTTTTGAGCATTGCTTGGTGAATTAACCCTTGGAAAACTTTTTGACATTGTTCTAAGGGCTCTGAGCCAGGCAGGTCTCCTGACCCCTGCCCACCTCGCTTCCTTCACACTGGTCTGTGCACCCCTCTCTTCTCTGGGTTTCATTCTTTCCTTTTTGCCTCCCTGCCCTAGAGCATTCCAATTGCTCTGATGGCCTCGTAAGCCTCCTTGCTTCTCCTCTGACCCAAATGCTTCTCCAAATCCACCAACAGGAAGGCAGGGTCAGTGGTTGTCCACATCCTTGCCTTTGAGATCCTGATGGAAAAAACTGTGCACTGGGAGAACAGCAGGTTATGTGCTTCCCAGTGCAGACCTGGTAGGTGTCTCGAGCAAGTAGATAACTGGTGGGTACTTGTCCTCCCGCTTCCCTAATAGCAACAGCATGAGGAGAGGTTAACTCAGCTGCTCAATTGCCTATGGGGAGGGAACTTCCCCCTCAAAGTTCAAAACTCCTAACCCTCAATCAACTCAGAATGCCACCCCTGCTCCCAGCCTGAGGACCACCCTGAAACTGACTGGAGAGGTTCCAGCAGACCATCGACGAAGATACTGTGCACTGATCAACAGTACCTGCCTTTCCCCTCCAATAAACCTCTATATTTACATGCAGGCAATGAGATTCTAGGCAGTGCTTCTGCCCCTCTCCCAAGTGATCCCAGAATCACTGGGCATCTCCACCATGCGGAAATCCCTGTGACTCCTCACATTGCTTAGCTCCCTCCATCCTTCCCCATCTAAAAAATAAGAGAAAGCACAGGGGCTCTCCCTCTCCCTCTCTCCCAAGTGGAGCATCCTGTAGAATCAGTTACCAAATCAAGACGGTACGCAAACATGCATCTTCCATCCCCATGCTGACTTTCCTTGTTCAAGGGCTCACTGGTCCTCACTTGGACATTGCATGACACTCTTCAAAGGTCTGATGTCCATGGTCTCTCCCAACAGAAATCACCGTGCTTATCTGCAACCAAATTTATCTCCCAAAAGTATATTTGGACATGGCTCTCCCCTGCCTACCTGTGGGGGAAAGTTCATACTCCTTAGCGTGTCATGCAAGGTCCTCTTTTATCTCAACCCAATATTCTATTAGCCTTAATTTCCACCCCACTTCTTTTTAAAAAGGAAGTTTAATAAAAGAAGGCCTAAGATTTTTTAAAATACTAGCACCTCCTTTGTAATCTTATAAAATTTCCCAGATCCCACCTGTTCTTTTTAGTGCCAGTCTCCAGACCTCGCTTGTGCACAGAGATAAGGAGAGGGCTCATTCCTCAAACCAAAGCTGCCCAAGGGCGCCCAGCACTTCCCTGGAGACGCCTTTGCTCTCCCGTCCCCAGCACTGCAGCCAGCTCCCACCTGAAGAGCCCTCCCCAGTATCTCGCCTATCAAGAACTGAATTCACCCTCAGGAGTCAGTTTAGATGTGACTTTCCTGGAAACCTTCTCTTCCCTTCAAATTGTGTTCCCATAAACCTCTGGAGTTCCAGAACTGCGGCTTTCATAGGAAGAAGACAAAAATTACAATGGCATTGCAACTCTGCCCCTAACACACGATGCCACTACACGATGTAGCCTCGTAAAATGAGGTGGGTGCACCAGCTCTCAGGCAGCTCCCTTCAGTCACACGGTGCTAAATGTTTATTTAAACCACCTGGGCTGTCTGCCGCCAGCTCCGGGAGCGCCTGGAAGCGCCGCGCACGCAGCGCCCCCGACGCGCCTTGTCTATTCTGCGCGCCCCACGCTCTTTCCTACACCTGCTGCCGAGCCGGACGAATTCTCCCGCCGCGCGCCCCAGCCCCAGGTTTCCCTGG
>NW_020175533.1:2237817-2316679 GCF_003031525.2 Neophocaena asiaeorientalis asiaeorientalis | reverse complement strand
TTGCCCCCCTCACCGTCGTCGGGGTAGAAGAGCACAAGGAAACGAGGCGGGCTCCCCGGCGCCTGGCGGACCTCACACTCCCCGCCTCCTGATCTCTTCTGGCTCTGGAAGTACATCTGCAACTTGGTGCTCAAGTTCTTCGGGGGATGGGGACCCCAGGACCCTTCGACCAGCAGCGGGAAAGGGCCGGGCGCAGCCATCCTCCCCTCCGCTGGTCTGGCTCTGACTGCAGGCCGCCCCAGATCCCGGTGGTTAAGCCTCTTTCGCTTTCGTTTCCCAGAACACTCCTCCCACCCTTAGTTCCTGCCTTTGGAACTTCCTCAGCTGCCCCAAGTTGGGACTAGAAACCACCGTCCTCCCGACGCCTCCTCCCCAATTCTTCACTTTCATCTCTGGACCACGGCAGAAGGTGGTATCGCCTTTGTGGCCTCCCTGCATCTGTATACGCGGGACCCTAAGCTCAGGGCACTGTCTGCCACTCACCCAAGCCACAGGTGAAACCAGCAGCTCTGGTCAGTAGACCTTGGCGGAAACACGAAGAAAGCTTAATTTTTGCCGCAGGCCGCCATTTTACAAACTCTGATTCTTTAGAATGTCTGGGGCCCATTTTCAGACTTCTTTCGACAGTCACCTAATTATCAGAATTTTACCTTGCTTCCCTCCTGACCTGTTAATATTCTGTGTCTAGAGATGTGGGGGAAACAGTACATTCACAGCCGTGTTTTTATGGAATATTGGCTAGGTGCCACGCACGCTGAATGGATTCAACAAACAGACACCGTCTGTGCCCTCCCTGCGCTCATGAAGCCGTGGGGATGCAGAGCAGTTAGGACACAGTGGAATAAGTGCTTTTGGAAGGAATATGCAGGTGTTCCTGGAACAAATTAGGAGGAGCTCCTAGCCCAGGTGTGGGAGCTCAGGGAGGGTTTATGCGGAGGCAACATGGAACCTGAAGCCAAGGGTGACTGGAGATAACCTTGGCGGGTGGGGAAGAGGGGAGTTCCGTGTGATTTACTTGTATGGGATCCCTTGAGCTGCTGGGCAGTAGCCAGAATAGAGGCAGGAGGCCAGCCAAGTGGCTACTGTAGTGTCGCAGGGGAGAGATGAGGGTGACTGAGACCAGGGTACTGATCTAGGAGGACAGAGAAGGGGTGGGGTTCCGAATTGATATTGGACTTGCGGAAGGATGTGGAAAGCGAGAGCAGACACTCAAGCGTGATTCCATGGTCATCCATGCATGGCCTGAGCAGCTGGCTAGATAGAAGTGGCATCTACCCGATGGGAGCACTAAAGTGGGAGAGACGCTAGGAATGTGTGTATCCTTGACCATAGTAAGGGAGTGTTTCAAGTGAGAAGGAGGGATCATCTTTCAAATACAACCAATACATCAGGTGAGAGAAATGTCTCTTGGACTCAGAGGACCTGGCACGCGCTGTCTTCTGGTGAGGAGGGAGTAGGGGGCGGTGTACAGAGATCCGAAAGGAAGGGAAGGGCGGCAGCAAACGCTGTCAGCTCTTTCCAGAAGTGTGGCTGTGAAAGGGAAGAAGTTAGGTAGCAGCTTCTGGGGTTATAGGATCGGGGAGGTGTTGTTATTTCTGTTTTTTGGCTTTTAAAATATGTTTAAGCTGGAAGAAGCTTAGAAATGTTTAAATAGTTTTAGAAAAGTAAAAGGAAGGTTGAGGACACAGGTTGTGGGAGAAGGTGGGAGGGGATCCTGGGGGCATTGGCCCAAGGAAGGGACACTTTTCCCACTGCACCAGGAAGGAAGAGCTGGAGTACAGAAGTAGGTGATTTTGAATGACTGCCGATGGGAAGGTCTGTAAGTTCTCTCCTGATAGATTCTGTTTTCTCTGTGAAGAAGGTGATGAGGCCTCTTAGACACTGCCAGAATTAGAGGTGCTTCTCCCTGCAGGGCTGGACCTTATGTATTGTCTCTTAATCACAATGAAACAAAATTTCAGGAAGAAGAGAACCAGAGATGGGCCAAAGAGAAGTTACAGGGCTTTAATTTCTGATGCATGATAATGCTAAACAATATTCAGCTATTTTCTCCTACCTGCAGCTTTCTTCCTGCAGGTGGCGCTCATCATCCAGTCCAAACCACCCTGGGCCCCTGCAGGGGGAAGTGGGGAAGATACAGAACGGCCAGCCAGGGCTCTCAGCCACAGTGGTGACTGTTTCTCTTCAGGGCATTGTCACCCTTTCCCTTCAAACCACAACTAAAATCAGCACTCTCCTTTAACCAGTTTGGGAGTCCAGAACTGGGCAAACCGTTTATCTTTTTCCTCACACCATCATTTTACAAAAAATAAAATCAGAAATACACTATAGTAGAAGTTGTGGCAGGCCATTTCTGGATTGCTTTCAAGGATTTATTTAATTATTAACGGTGTATTTTGTCACACATGGTCTGCTCATTATTCCTGGGTTGACTGGGAAGAATCTATCAGAGGATCAGGATGTTAGGTCTTGAAAGCCAAGGGAAAAAGAAAAAATTCTAGAAGGAGCAAATTGTTAACCATCATTAGCCCCTGAAGTACTTTGTCTTGTCTCCTCAGTCGTTTTGACCCTTTTCATTTGTTGAACCCATACCCTCCCCCCTCCTCCAGTGTGCTTATCCTCTCTCAATTCTCTGTCTCCATAGGGTGTTTGCCTCCTGAAACTCATTTCCCTCCAAGGAAGCAAGCATCCTCTCAGGGCCTGGGGGAGAGCAGATTCCAGCAGAGAGGCGGCCATGTTTACATGGCTGTTCCCTGTTTCTCTTTCCACCAAAAAGTCCCAGCTGATCTTAATAGAACAACCCACATCCGCATTTTGGGGCTGAACTTCCCTTTCTCTGCTTCATCTAAATTTCCCCTTTCAGCTTCTCTACAAACTTCTATAACCTAGCATCAGACTCCTTTCAAGTTCTCCACAAGCCAGCATCAGGCCCCCCATTTCTCCCGCTGAAGTATATATTGGGGAAAGGGTTGGCTTTCCCATCTGTCCTGAATCAGTGAGTTGTGAGCACCTCATGCCGAACTCCCTGCCTCACTTTGCTCCTGCAACTGCTGGCCTGGTCCACCAAAACAGGATGTGACCTCAGAAGTGAGGCAAGCTCCCCTGCCCGTTACCACTCCAAGTTCAGTCCTCAGATGGAGTCACCTGATGGACACGCACCAGTTTGTGAACTTATTCCCTGTGCTCCAATCCCTTTTAGGAGTTTCATCTTCTTCACTCTTCCACAAGGAATGTCTCTGATGCCCCCACTCTCTAGTATGGTAATCCCTAATGGTATATTTTCCCAAATAAGAATCATTTAGGGGCTTCCCTGGTGGCGTAGTGGTTAAGAATCCGCTTGCCAACTCAGGGGACACGGGTTTGACCCCTGGCCCGGGAAGATCCCACATGCTGCAGAGCAACTAAGCCCGTGAGCCACAACTACTGAGCCCACATGCCACAACTACTGAAGCCCGTGTGCCTAAAGCCCATGCTGTGCAACAAGAGAAGCCACGACAGTGAGAAGCCCGCACACCACAACGAAGAGTAGGCCCCGTTCGCCTCAACTAGAGAAAGCCCGCGCACAGCAACGAAGACCCAACGGAGCCAAAAATTAAAAACAAATAAATAAATGAATTTATTTTTTAAAAAATAAGGGGTGTTTCTAAGTGAAAAAAGGTCATTTAGGTTCATTAATACTATAGTTGGCTGGGAAGTGGAGGGAGACTTCTGCAGAACAGTCCAGAGCCGACTTGATCTTTCCAAGTTCATGTGATGGGAAGAGTAAAGCAGAGTAAAGATCCTTCTTGGCCATTCAGTAGGTACTGAATCAGACAGACATGCACGTGTCTCAAGACAGGCATTAACTATCAGAGAGAGTACAACCTAGATCATACTAAAAAAGAAAAGCATATGATATTTTATTCCTACACCATATCATGCATGATCACCAGTGATGTGCTGTTAAATATTGAACAACTTGCTCTTTGGAAAAAAAAAAAAAGTTTACATTTATGTGTATGTTATTTTAAATTTTACTGACATAAAGGTTGTATAGCACATAGTTTACAAATAATAATAAAATGTATAATATTCTTTATTGTAAATTTCAAATAGTCAGTTGATTCTCACTGAATGTTTCAAAGATGTTTGCCCAACTCTCATATTTGTAGCCAACCTATGGTTACAATTGATGAATAAGGGTAGTTCTGATATAAACATTGGTCATTGGTCGATACTTTTGTCTACACTAAAAAGGGAGATGAAGATGAAACAATGAAGACATGTGTCAGAATTTCTGTTATTTGTCAATGACATGGGCTCCTTCTTTGCTGAATGGGATAATAGTTTTCAACTACCAGAACAATAATTCCTTTACAAGGTTATGGCTACAGACATGACATACTTTTAAATTTAGTCTGCCTTATTAACATATTCTCCATTACTTTCTTAAGTCTTAATCAACAAAACAATAAATTAAGCCCTGATTTGTAGTATTTTTCAATTCCATGGTGTAAATATTCTCACCATGGCTGATTTTAAGCTCCCAGTGTGATGGCACTGAATGCAGAGTTGGGAAGAGATGAACAGTAGCATACCATTGCATAATACTTCTACCATACAGTAGACATAAATAACTCAAGAGTACAGATAATAGTAAAGTGTAGTGAAATAATTAGAAAGTGATGAATCTTTTAAAAATATAATCCATTTTATTATAAGTTTATACAATATAATTCTAAATAATGGTTTTTAATAACTGGCTCACAAAATTTTTGAAAATTGAAGAATCAGTTCTGGTGAGCCAGTATGACTTGTACCTCCAGCACAAAACCGTACTACTCTTTTCACATCAGAGGTAGTATTATCACATAGAGCAGTTGGTATGCTCTCGCCCCTCCCAACTCCTCCCACACACACCTTAGTACAATTGTTATACTAATATTCTGCTAGTCAAATAGGCTTTAAAGCTGATTGCTTCCTTTCATTCCTATGGACAATTAGTCACCAAGACATTCATTAATCTGTTCATTACTTTTGAGAATTCTACCCTGGAAGAAATAAAAGGGTAATGAAAATCATAAAACAAGGACAAATGTAGTTTAAAATATTAAAGTGTAATAATTAATACAACAAACTTATGAGAAAATTAATAGTACCTCCATTTTACTAAGAGGAAACTGAGGCACAAAAAAGGTTAAATATCTTGCCCCAATGTCACACAACTAGGTAAAGGTTAAGCTGGGATCCAAACCCAGGCAACCTTACCATAGAGCTCTACATTACGATACCCTTGCACCGTGATGTTCTGCTCAGATCCCTTCTACAGGGTAATAAACCCACTCCCCAGCTGCGGGTCATATCAGCTGTTGACAGTTCACAGCAGGATCTCTCACTCGCCTTACCTTTGCTTCATCTTTCCCATCAACAGTTTCCTCACGGCAGAGAATATTTGTATCTCCTACATTTGAGTCCAGTTCTACCCGCAGGCTAGGTTAACCATATCATACTTATGTGGCCCAAATAGCAAAGCTGTGGTAGTGAGGGTGTAGGGAAATGGGGTCTCTCATGTGGTGGGTGATTTATTAATTTCCCCTTGTAATTTTGCCACTTTTTGCTTATCTGCTTTTGCTTAATTTAAGGCTGTTTTGGTTCAAGATTTTTATATCATCCAAGTGAATTGTTTCTTTTTGTCATTAGTGAGTGCTGTTCTTTCTCCTTTATTAATTCTCATTGTCTTAAAGTCCATTTTGTCTTATACTAAAACCACTTTAATTTGGTTAGTCCTTGCTAAGTGTTACAGATATCTTGAGTAGGTTGGCCGCTTACTCAAAGGCAGTCTCTCCTTCCTTGTTAGGAGCAAAGTGCTGAAGTAAAGGAAGCGCCCCTTCAGACACACACTTGACTCTTAGTTCCCTTCTCATGGAATTGGTTTAGGTACGACCTGTGATCCAGTTCTAGGCAAAGAGATACAAAGGGAGTCTGCCATCCATTCCTTATATAGAGACACTTAACAAGAAATCTCTGTTCCCTCCTTTTTTGGGGACGTTATCCGGTGGGATATGCTGATGAGAGATACTGCAGCCAGAAACACTGAGAATGGCAAATTGAAGAGAGAGAAAGAGCCCAGGTCCTTGAGGGCATAATCGAGGTACAGAATCAGCTCTAAAACCACCTACCTCCAGATTTCTTATTGAGTCAGTAAACGTCCTTGTTGTTGAAGCCCCTTTAGTTTTATATTCAGTTGCCTACAGCTGAAAACATCAGCCAGTCTTGGGGGAGGCAGTTCTCTGCAGGCTCAGATGAACTTCCAGTGAGGGATGAAGCTGTGACCTGTCAGCAGCAGATGTTTCGAGCAACTGAGAGAAACGCTAGTCATTCCTGAAATGAGGATACAAGAGGAGACACCCTTGTATCCTCTTCAAGGTATTAAGAGTTAGGGTAATATGATGGTTAAGGTCTGGGTCAGACAGACTTGGGTTCAAGAGTTATTCTGGATTTTACCAGATTGGGCAAATTAATCAAAATCTATAAATCTTGGTTTTCTCAACTTTAAAAAATAAGTTTAATAGTACTCGCCAGGAAAAGTTTTCAGTATCATATAAGACAAAAAGATAAGTATATAAAGAGTATCATATACTGTCTGACTTCGCGTGTTTCAATTATGCTGTTTTTTTCCTCTACTCTTTCTCTATTTTTGATTGCATTGTTTTCTGCTTTTATCTCTACTGTTGTCTTTCTTTGGTTTGTTTTGGGTTTAACTTGCTCTTCTTTTCCTAGTTTCTTAAGATAGAAATTTGTACCATTGACCTGGGACCTTTCTCTTTTTTTTGTAAGCATTAATGTTATAATGTTATAATTTTTCCACTAAGTACTGTTTGAGCGGCATCCCATCCTTTGTTTGAGGGGGAAGGTAGGGAGAGGGTGATGAGGAGTGATGAGGTGAAGGCTTCCTTCTGGGGCTCCTTAGAAAATGCAGAGGAGGGAATCCCCTGGTGGTCCAGTGGTTGGGAGTCGGCGCTTTTGCCGCAGGGGCCCATGTTTGATCCCTGGTCAGGGAATTAAGATCCCGCAAGCTGCAAGACATGGCCAAGAGAAAGAAAGAAAAGAAGAAGAAGATGCTGCATTGGAAATCTTGGTTACCAGCTCTTGCTCCCAGATCATATCAGTTCTATGGACATGGCTAATAGTGGATTTTAGCCCTTAAAATCTATCCTTTGTCTTCTATATAAACCACAAAGTTTTCATTCACTTAACTTTATGAGTAAATATGACTACTTCTGGCTTTCATTAAGGACAACTTGTAATTGAGAACTACAATTTACAGGTGTAGACCATCAGAGAGAAAAATATGATTTAATTACATGTACGACAATGACATTGTGTTGGGGGCCCCTATGGGGACCCCTTGGCTTCAGTAATTCTCTAGGAGGACTCAAAAGATTCAGAGTACAGAAACACTCAACAGTTGGGATTCATTATAGTGAAAGGATACAAAGCAAAGTTAGCCGTGGGGAACAGAGCATGAGGAGACTCTGGAGGAGAGATGGTCTTCTCCCAGTGGGGTCACGTAAGGCGCACTGAATTCCTCAAGCACTGAACTGTGACCACGCATGTGAAATGTCTACTAGGGGGCCTATTACAGACTCAGTGCCCAAGGTTTTTATTTGGGGCTGATCATGCAGGCAGCCTCTACCTGGCACATACCAAAATTCCCGACTCCTTAAAGGAAAGCAGGTATTCAGCACAAATCCCGCTGTTTGTAGAGACAGGCACTCTGTGAGCCACTCTTTTTATCAGTTAGGGAATTGGGAGACCCCTCCCCAAATCAAAGATCAGACGCCAGCCAGGATCAACCTTACAAGCGGGCCTTTGCAAGGATAACTGTGTTAATGAACTCTTTCTGCACAAGCATGTTCCTGTCAAACCAATTGGATTAAACCACATTCTTCAAAGCAGTAACTTGAAATATAATGTGGTCACCTGGAATTACAAGCTTTTTATAACTAAATAAGCCATAAGGTACAGGAAAAGTGACTTTTAACAATGCACTATCCAAATCTGTTTTTATTAAATCCTGTGTCTTTACTAATTTTACTTTAAAAATTTTCCTCAAGCCCAGTGAGCAGTGGTCAAATCCAAACTCAGCCAAAAAGAGAGTCATAAAAATGCAGTTCACAGCCAGAAACTAAAATATTCAATTCACAGACATGAGTTGACACAACTTTGCCCACAATTTGGCCACATAGCCAGAAATTTCAGAATAATTCAGAGTTTCATAAAAATCATTCCCCAAACTCCAGGGAGACTATGTCATGTTCTTGAGTCTCCTCTCTTATAGCTCAGTCAGTTCCACTTGAAACTCATTGCTCTGGTGGGAACCCTGAGGTTTGAAGTCCAAAGTCACTCAGAAACAGAATGGATGATCCATACTCAGCCACAGTTTTAATCTCTTTTGAGGTGGTCACAGTGATGCACCACCCAGGGGCCACTTTAAGGAGGGACTTGTTGACTCAGCTGCAGGAAGTGCTATCAGCCAACAGCCTTCAGCTTTCGGCCCATTAGGGATTACCGCAGCGGCAGAGCTACCTTGCCCAGGGTCATGCCCTTCCTGGGGCAGCCCCCATCCAATGACTGATTCAAGTGGGAATATAAAGACCCAGCCTTCCCAGCCAAACGTGGGACAACTCTGATGGGCCTTTTTTTTTTTTTTTTTTTTTTTTTTTGCGGTACGCGGGCCTCTCACTGCTGTGGCCTCTCCCGCTGTGGAGCACAGGCTCCGGACGCGCAGGCTCAGCGTCCATGGCTCACGGGCCCAGTTGCTCCGCGGCATGTGGGATCTTCCCGCACCGGGGCACGAACCCATGTCCCCTGCATTGGCAGGAGGACCCTCAACCACTGCGCCACCAGGGAAGCCTTGATGGGCCATTTTAATGCTCAAGCACCCCTTGGGGTCAACTGAGCCTGTCTTCAGGCCCGCATTGCAGCTTGACCTCTTTGCCCAATCCAGCTTTCTCTGTCTCTCTTCTACAGGTGCTGACCCCAAGGGCATTCCTTAGTAAACATCCTGTATGTTACATTTCATGTCAGCAGCTGACCCCTGGAGAAGCCAGCCCATAACGTAATTGGGTAGGACATTTTAAAGCATCTTTTCATTCCATTGAATGAAGGCAGATCAGCAACTGGGAACAAGGGCCATCTGCTCAATCCATGTGTCTTTCCCAGCCCAACCAGAGCACCTTCTGAAGAAATCAGCAGTGTCCTTTCTCCTCGCAGTCTCAAATTCAAGGTATTTGGATGTTATATTATCATCGGTCTGAAAGTACAATCTTGTGAGTTAGGCTACATACAAGAAGGTGCATATCTTACAACCCTTACATTCTAGAGGTCTTTGTTCTATGGAGGAGGTTTGATAATTTTTTCTGTTTCCATAGGCCAGTCTTATGCCTGAATTAAAAGAAATAAAATATCTATCCTACATATCAACTTCTTCCCTAATTGCCGTAATCTGTCAGTGAAATCAAGACATGAACGTAAAGAAATTTCAGTATAAATTACTCTCTTTCTATATCTAGCAATGAACCTAACTTTTAAAAATTCTTGGCACACAGCAGGAGCTGAGTACATTATTCCAGTTATCTTTTGCTGTTTAACAACCCTCCCCCAAATATAGTGATATAAAACAATGACAATCACTTGTTACTACTATCTCTCCAGATTCTGGGCTCACATAGGCAATCTCCCACAAGGTCTCTCGTGTGCCTGTGGTCAATCTGTGCGTGAGGCTTGAGTCGTCTCAAAGGCTGTTTTAGCCTCACACGTGTCTGGTGCCAAGACTAGGACAACTCAGACAGCTGGGGGCTGGAGCAGCTGGGGCTCCTCTGGCACCACCATCAATATGTGGGCTCATCACGTGGCCTCTCCAGCATGGCAGCTTCAGGGTAGCTGGACTTCTAACACGGCAGCTCAACTCCTAAGGCGTGTCGAGAGGGACAGGGAGTGAAAGAGAAAGAGAGAAGAGAGAGACCAATGCTGTATCACTTTTTACGACTTAGCCCTCAAAAGTTATGCAGTGTCACTTCTCAGCATTCTGTTCATTAGAAGTGAGTCACTAAGGCCAGCTCATATTCAAGGAGAGAGAAATAGACTCCACTTCCTCACAGGAGGAGTATTTATAAGAATTTGCTGACTTTGGCCTCACCCATTGCGGAGCACAGGCTCCGGACGTGCAGGCTCAGCGGCCATGGCCCACAGGCCCAGCCGCTCCGCGGCATGTGGGATCCTCCCGGACCGGGGCACGAACCCATGTCCCCTGCATCGGCAGGTGGACTCCCAACCACTGCGCCACCAGGGAAGCCCTGCTGACATGTTTTAAAGCTACCACATATGCCAAACCTTCTCCTTTTGAGCAGAAAAGCAGTTGAGCCTCCTTTGTTTCTTTCTTAGCTGGTGTTGCATTCTGACCACGTGATGCTGTTTCTGTGTACATTCCAGAAAACTTACAAGAAAAATGACAAGAGCCAACATTTATTTAGAGCTTATTTTGTGCTGGTAATCTAAGTTCCCAAGTTCTCGATCCTGTTTTGAATTATTCTTCACTTAGTATCCAAATAAAATATCTCAAGTCCCCATCCACTGCACTGCGGGACAGTCCCTCCCCAGTATAGCTCTTTCCAGGGGACTACATTTTCCAGAGAAAGTCCACATTGAAATCTGCTTCTTGGCTCCTGTTTCCACACTGCTCCTGTGCTAGAGACACCATCCCCTCTTTTTCCCCCAAATCATCACTAGCACATTCACCGAAGGTTTGGACTAATTACATCTTAGTGCAGGAATCAACTTCCAGGTCAACGTCACTCATAAATATTTCCAGGAATTCATCAGCCATTTCCTATCTAACCATCTCCTCGCTCAGTGTTAACATGGAGAGGTCCTCTCCCACTCTCTAGATCTGCAGTTAAATGTTGGTAGCCACCCAACTGAAGCCTGCCCTGAGACCTGCTTTCGAAATTTGAATTAGATGATAACATTGTAACAGTGTGAGTTTCCATTAAACCTCAGATTTCCAGCTTCTCTCGGGAAAAGGCAGGACAGGTTACCAACGTTCGGTTTACCTCCTTGCAAGTCAGCAATCAAGTAAGTGTAGCCAGTATCGTAGGATCCCTGGCTTCTGTTCATTGAAAGTTCCTTTGGCCCACTTCATTCATGTCCTCTAGACATCTGGGTTTGCAACCCCTTGCCCTAAGCTCCACTTCCTCCTCAACCCCTTCCCCATGTTCCCAGGCCCCTACTGCTCCTCTTTAGAACCCACACAAAACCAAAATTCCACTCACTTTATGATACTAAATAACTCAGCTTTTTCATCATCTTGCTCATACACCTGGTCAATTAGACCAGGGGTCAACAACCTTTTTCTATTAAGAGCCAGATAGTAAATATTTTAGGCTTTGCAGGCCATATGGTCTCTGCTACAACTATACAGTTCTGTCATGGACCAAAAGCAACCGTTGGGGAAATATTAAAAAACGTATCTTCTGCCAACCCAGAAGACCCCTCCACAAAGTAGAAGAGAAAGAAAATAGTTTTATTATTGATTAAGTATTAAACCAGACTGTGGTACTCATCACAGGCAATCCACTAAAGGAATTTAGAAGACAGACAGAAATCTCACCTTTATATATAGCCAGGCAGATATAGCCCGTTAACACGCATGGCCTCAAGAAAAATAACTAGTCCTCAAGTGAGAGGCCTTGACAACACCATTTGTTACACACAATTCATCCTAAATTCACCTGGTAATTGGGGTGTCCTTCTGTGTTAGCTAATTGCCTTTATCCAAAAGAATAATACAACTTCTCACAACTCTATGACCGGTAGGTAGTTACAACTTGGAGCCAGTTGCTGGTGAAGTTCGGCTCCTACCCTCCCAGGGAAATTGGGAGATGGAGTTCCACATTCCTTGACGACTGCATTTCAAAGAGATGGTTCCCATATCTTTGAGAAAACACTCTTTGGTTGTAAACCTGACCAGAGGCTTTTTTAGCTTTCAAAAAGTTTTATGTACATCTCAAAGGGACAGAGAAAGCATTAACAATTGCAAGTTTTCTAATGCTGAAATGGAAAGTGGAGGGGAGATTTCTTCCCTTTTCAACACCTGAGCAAGTTAATTTTTAATTTTTAAATTCATCTTTGATCTTATGCAGCCATAGAATGTATGTAAACAAAGGAGTATGGCTGTGTTTCAATGAAACTACTGTGGACACAGAAACTTGAATTTCATTTAATTTTCACATGCCATGAAATATTATTCCTCTTTTGATTTTTTTTTTCTGAAACCATTTAACAATGTAAAAACCACTCTTGGCTTGCAAGCCGTGGGGTGGATTTGTTCTGCAGACCATAGTTTACCAACCCCTGACCTAGACTCTGACAGTGATGGGGATTCCACATAAGGTGCTTTCCTAAAAACAGTGAACCACGGATTTTGCCACTGCCTTGGAAGCCAGTAGTCAGCTGCTGTCAGTTTTTTGTTTTAATTAGTATTTCTACTAGACTGGACATTTAGTCCCTGTATTAATTTCCTAGGGCCGCTGTAACAAAGTATCACAAACTGGGTAGCTTAAAAGGAAAGAAATTTATTCTCTCACAGTTCTAGAGCCAGAAGTCTGAAATCAGGGTGTCAGCAGGGTTGGTTCCTACTGCAGGCTCTGAGGAAGAAGGCTTTTCATGACTCTCCCCTAGCTTCTCATGGTTGCCCTCAGTCCTTGGCATCCTCTGGCTGGCAGCCTCACCACTCCATTCTCTGGCTCCATTGTCACATAGTGCCTTCCTGGCAACTGCCTGTGTCCAAATGCCCATCTTCTTGTAAGGACACTGGTCATCAGATTAGGCTTCACCCTGATGCAGTATGAGCTCCTTTCAGCTTGATTACCTCTGCAAAGACCCTGTTTCCAAATGTTACAATTATGGGGTTGGGGTTAGGACTTCAACATACCTTTTGGGGACAAAATTCTACCCACTGCCATTCCACTTCTCAGATTACTTTGTGGCATGTGGCTAGGACCTGAGAGTTCCTTTCTGCTCATTTACTAGGAAACATTCCTTTTTTGCTAACAGTCTTGGTTGAACTAAAGGGCAGCAGAATATGCCACCCCAAAATATGACTGTAGGAGTTCAAGGTGTGCCACCCCTAAAATATCCTGCTTTGGTATCTTGATTATTTTGAGCTGTAGGCACATATAAAACAGCGAATGCAGGGAGAGGCTTTCTCTGATTCCCCTTATCTGCCTAAAGACAGATCCTCCAAAAGGAACTCGGTTGTCATAAATCCACCCACACCCAACCCCACATCCCCCAGAAGTTTCATCAGCCAGGGGTGATCAACTCTTTTTGCAGGAGAGGGTACTGGAAGTTAACACCTCACCTAGACACACTTTGTCACAAACTATGATACCATTCATCTATCCTTCTAAGGGCCCTTCATTTTTCCTAAAATTCATTTACTCTCACCTAAGAGATCTACATCCCCCTCCTCTTTCCCTATTAAGATGGTATTTAAGTCTGGATTCTAAACCACCTCGGGTAGTTATTCATTCTCGCTGGGTATCTCCCACATATACATGAGGTATACATGCAATAAACTTCTGTTTGTCTGTCTGTTGTTAATCTGTCTTTTATTACATGGGTCTCAGCCAAGAACTCAGAAGGGGAGAAGGAAAGTTATTTCTCTTCCCCTGGACTAGGGTGAGCCACTCGATCATCATTTACCTATGACCTTTAGCTGCAGTAAAGTTCACATAACCAAATGGAAACAACACCATCTTTCCATCTATCCAATCAAGAAGGCAGCAAATAACTGTATTTCTATAAGCCAGTTCAATGTCCTGCAAAGAAAATCTTGCTCTCATTAGAGCAATATTAAATTCTTCTGAAATGTAATTTTAGCAACTTTACAGAATAATTCACTCCAAGTCTGTTGATCTTAACTCGACTAGAAACATCCCCTCTATCTGTCCTTTTGCCTCCTTTACCTCTACATATTCATTGCTCTTTTACCATTATAATGGGTGTGTATACAGAATTTGGTATTCTTCCTCTTATGTAATGTGATTTAACCAAATGTTTTCTATTTCCTGCATCATATTTATATTTTTAGTATATCACTAGAGTATATCATTTTGATATATCACAGTTAGCTTCTATATTTTGGCGTTGTTAGGATCTTAGCTTTCTTTCAGTGTTTCAATATCATAAAATAAACATTGTTTATGTAGACTTTTGGTTTTTATTAAACATTATTTCCTCAGGATAAATTCTATTACTTAGTGGGGGGTTAGGCATATTTATGATTCCTTCAATAAAGTACCATTTTGCCCTTCAGAAAGACTGGCTCCATTTGCATTGCTATCATTAATGCATGATATCTACTTTCCTCAAGATTTGCAGGCTTTGGGTTTTATCACTTTTCAAAAGTTTTTCTAATTGTATTTTTAGGTACAAAATGAAACTTCCCAGTAGGTGAAGTATTACCAACAAGGTTGACTGAATGTTTTAAAAATCATGATTTAAAATCATGTTTCTCTTGTGGGACTATCTTTTAATCATTTGTTTAAGGGACGGTTGGTATTTTTGCCCATTTATATGAGCTCTTTATACTTTTCAGTTACTGGACTTTTGTGTTTATGTGCAATTTCTCCATTCTTCTGAATTTTTAAAATTTTAGCTTTACTGATGTACTTTCTATCAAAGCTAAAACTATCTAAGTAATGAACCTGTCCAACTTTTTTCATTTCTATTCCATCAAAAGTCAAAAAGTGATTTCCTCTAGTGCTAGTCTGTTCACATACATGAGAGTGTATTTGTTTTGATTTTTAAGCATTTAACTTTCAATCCATCTGGAATTTTTTGGAGAGTATGGTGGAGGGTGTGGGTCTTTTTAATATTCTCATTATTGATATTCTTATATACCAAGGGTCTCAAATTGGTTACGAACAGATTTCAATGTCGCCTTTCTCGACCCCTGGCCATCTTGGCGGCTGCTCTTGATTGGGGGTGTCCCGCACCCAAGGCAGGGAGATGGTGGCTGCAAAGAAGAAGAAAAAGTCACTGGAGTCACTCAACTCTGGGCTCCAACTCGTTATGAAAAGTGGAAAGTATGTGCTGGGGTACAAGCTGACTTTGAAAATGATCAGACGAGGCAAAGCGAAACTGGTCATCCTCGCCAACTGCCCAGCCTTGAAGAAATCTGAAATAGAGTATTATGCCATGTTGGCCAAAACTGGTGTTCATCACTACAGTGGTAATAATATTGAATTGGGCAGAGTGTGTGGAAAATACTACAGAGTATACACAATGGCTATCATTGATCCAGGTGATTCTGATATTATTAAAAGCATGCCGGCACAGACTAGTGAAAGATAAATCATGCACAATTTTTCTTTAATAAAACTGGCCAGAGCTTGTTTTTAAACAAACAAACAAACAAAAGATTTTAATGTCTGCTAGGAAAAATTCTTCTCATGACTCCTTTTGAACCTAGAATACTCTTTGATGTTCTTGCCCATTTATTTTTCCACATAAAATAAAAATTACGTGAATTCTATGAACCATTTTCTTTCTAATCAGTGGCTGGTCACCTGAATCCAATAATGTCATGTCCTGTTCTGAGTTGAGGCTGAGTTGCAGCCCTGGTAAGTCTCAGTCTACCTCAGTTTTACTCCTGTCTCTTCAGGATTTTTGGCAGAAATCCCCCTGATGAGTCCAGAATTCTAATCCTTGTCTCACAAGATTTTGGAAGGCTCTGTTCTGCTTGCAGAAGTTTTCTGCTTCTGTTTTTAGAACTCTAGACTCGTGCATCCCCAGATGTTCTTGAAGGGACCTCCCAAATCTCCTGCCATAGCTCTGCTGATCTGTCTCCCAGCTCTGCTGATCTGGGCTTCCCTGGGTGCGAGCCCTGGGATCATCAGCCTCGGGCCCACGCCCAGAATCAGCAACTAACACCTGGGTGAAGTGGCTGCAGAAGTCAGCCCTCCCTCTCCAAGATTCTCCCTTTCTGGAGTCTCAGCCCCTCCGGTTCTCTCTCGTTGACTCAGCAGCTCTCCTCTGCCTGAAAATAGATGATTTCTCTATTTTGTTTCAATTTTCTGGCTGTTTTAGGTATGAGGGCTGGTCTGTCACAGTCTAATCCAACTCAGTTGGAAATAAGTTCATTTCATCTTAAACATTTTCATTGTATCTTCTTATATTTTAAAACCAAAAAAGTTTCTAATTGAGATATATATTTAAAAAAAACAACCCACCATGCCACTTCACACCTACCAGGATAACTAAATCAAAAAAGGCAGACAATAATAAGTGTTATCTAGGATGTGGAGAAAGTGCAACACTCATACGTTGCTGATGAGATATTAAATGATACAACCACTTAGTAAAACAGTTTTGCAGTCCCTCAGAAAGTTAGCGTTTACTACATGATCCACAAATTTCACTCCCAAGTAGGTACCTATTCAAGAGTGAAACATATGTCCACACAAAAGCTTGTACACATATGCTATAGACAAAATCTTTGTGTCCCTCCAAAATTCATAAAGCCCTAATCTTCAATGTGATGGTATTTGAAGTTGGGGTCAGATGGGAGGTAATTAGGTTTAGATGACATAATGAGGATAGAGCCCCCGATGGGATTAGTGCCCTTATGTGAAGATGAAGAGAACAGATCTCTCTGTCTCTCTCTTTCTCTCTCTCCACTATGTGAGGAAATAGCAAGAAGGGGTCATCTACAAATCAGGGAAAGGGCTCTCAAGAAGAACCCAATCATGCTGGCATCCTGACCTCAGATTTCCAGCCTCCAGAACTGTAAGAAATTAATGTTTGTTTTTTCAACCACTCAGTCCATGGTATTTGTCATAGCAGCCCAAGCTGACTGAGACAACAAATATTCATAGAAGCTTTATTCACAGCAGTCAAAAATTAAACAATCCATAATCTCCAAAATATACAAATAGCTCATGCAGCTTAATATCAAAAAAACAAACAACCCAATCAAAAAATGGGTGGAAGACCTAAATAGATATTTCTCCAAAGAAGACATATAGATGGCCAAGAGGCACATGAAAAGATGCTCAACATCACTAATTATTAGAGAAATGCAAATCAAAACTACAATGAGGTATCATCTCACACCGGTGAGAATGGCCATCATCAAAAAAATCTACAAACAATAAATGCTGGAGAGGGTGTGGAGAAAAGGGAAACCTCTTGCACTGTTGGTGGGAATGTAAATTGATACAGCCACTATGGAGAACAGTATGGAGGTTCCTTAAAAAACTAAAAATAGAATTACCATATGACCCAGCAATCCCACTACTGGGCATATACCCAGAGAAAACCATAATTCAAAAAGACACACGTACCCCAGTGTTCACTGCAGCACTATTTACAATAGCCAGGTCATAGAAGCAACCTAAATGCCCATTGACAGACGAATGGGTAAAGATGTGGTACATATATACAATGGAATATTACTCCACATAAAAAGGAACGAAACTGGGTCATTTGTAGAGACATGGATGGGCCTAGAGAGTGTCATACAGAGTGAAGTAAGTCAGAAAGAGAAAAACAAATATTGTATATTAACTCGTATATGTGGAATCTAGAAAAATGGTACAGATGAACCTGTTTACAAGGCAGAAATAGAGACACAGACATAGCGAACAAACGTATGGATACCAAGGGGGGAAAGGGGAGGTGGGATGAACTGGGAGATTGGGATTGACATATATATGTATATATGTATAAAATAGATACATATATGTATAAAATAGATAACTAATGAGAACCTGCTGTATAGCACAGGGAACTCCACTGTACAGTAGAAACTAACACGATATTGTAAAACAACTCTACCCCAACAATTAAAAAAATTAAACAATCCAAATGTCCATCATAAATGAATGGGTAAATAAAATGTGGTATATCCATACAATAGAGTATTATTTGGCAATAAAAAGTAACAAAGTTCTGATACATTCTACAACATGAATGAACCTTATTTGATCACTGTGGTTCTACTTATATGACACTCTGAAACTATAGGGACCAAAATCTGACCAGTGTTTGCCAGGGGCTCACCTGGAGTGAAGAGGTTGATTACAAAGGGGCTGGTGGGAATCTGGGGGAGTGTTGAAGTTCTTTTATATGTTTGTATCTTGTGGTTGTTACACAATTGTATACACTTCTCAAGAGCCACAGAACTATATACTAAACAGTATGAATCTGCTGTATGTAACTTATACCTTAATTTTTAGAAATACAGGAAAAGTCAATTAGTTAAATAATTAGTTAAAAGATATAGTGAATGAGAAAAGCTCATTTACAACAGCAAGAAAAAAGATAAAACATATAGAAACAAACTTAAGAAATTTCTATGTAAAAAAGCATGAACACTCTTTAAAGACACAAAAGTAGATCTGAACAAACGAAATGGTGAGAACACCTCAACACCATCTCAAGATGTCAGCTCTCTGCAACTTAATATACAAGTTTAATGCAATTCAAATAAAAATCCCAGCGAGCTTTTTTTTTTGACATTGGTCATAAATCAGAAGCCTATCCTAAAGTTCATAAGGAAAGAAAAGTACACAAGAATATGGAGGAGAACATTGAGATGGAAGAGCTCTGTAGGGGGACTAGTCCTGACTTTAACATATATACAAAGCGGCTCTAAAACAGATGAATAAACAGGTCAATGGAGCAGTCAGTGGAACAGAAGTTCCAGAACAGCCAAACTACACCTAAAACTCTAGTATATGATAAATAAAGGTGGTATCTCAAGTTACCGAGGCAGTGATAATCTTTTTAATAAATGCTGTTTGGATTTAAGTATTACCAGAGATAAAAATATGGATACCCATTCAGAAAAAAAGATAAAATTAGATCCATTTCTCAAAACATACACAGGAATACACAGGAAACATACACAGGAAGTTTATTAAGGAATAAACTTCAAATGGATCAGAGATCTAAATGTAAGAAATAAAGCATTACGAATAAAAAAAAAAGCATGGGGAGACTATAACCTACATGTGATGTAGGGGAAAGCTTTTAAAATGTGACTAAAAGTCCAGATGCAATAAAATGAAAGAGTAAATTTTACTATATAAAAATAAAAAACGTTTGCCTGGCAAAAAAAAAAAAGCCACAATAAGCAAACTCAAAAGACAAATGACAAAATGAGAGGAAATATTCATAGGATACATCACAAAAAATGACTAATATCCCTAACTTATAAGGAAAGTTTAAAATTTGAGGGGAAAGAGACCAAAAATGCTATGGAAGAGACTACGCACAACTCTCCTCTCCCAGGACAAGCCAGGGTGGTGAGCACCTACCCCACGACAGGTGTAGAAGGACCGAGGCCTCTGCACCGCTTTGCCCACTACGAGGCAGAGCGTCGCGCGTGCGCAGGACGCCTGGTGGGACAGCAGGATCTCCCCTTACTCCCCGCCCCCCTGGAGCCCCTCACTATCCAACCTGAGGAAAAGCGCCAGGAAGAGGACGGGATCCCTGGCTCCTGGTGGAACTCTAGCTCATGGCCTTCAGTCTTTTTGGGCTGAGGAAGTACAACTTGGAGGTCAGTTCTTCAAAGGGTCGGGGGCCCCAGCACCCCAGGACGCTTAGACCAGCAGCGGCGGGGGCGCAGGCGCAGCCCTCCTCAGCTCTGCTCATCTGCCCGCACTGTCGGGCCCTGCCCCACCCAGCAGGCTGTGCCTTGATCTTCTTTCGCTTTCTTTTCTTTACCCGCCCCCCCCCCACCCCGGTACGCAGGCCTCTCACTGCTGTGGCCTCCCCCGTTGCGGAGCACAGGCTCCGGACGCGCAGGCGCAACGGACATGGCTCACGGGCCCAGCCGCTAAGCGGCATGTGGGATCTTCCCTGCCCGGGGCACGAATCCGTGTCCCCTGCATCGGCAGGCGGACTCTCAACCACTGCGCCACCAGGGAAGCCCTCGCTTTCTTTTCTATGAAAATCGCTTATAGTTGTTTTACGATTATGTCACCTTTTTGGGACAGATGTTGCTGTTAGACAAATTCTGGGGTCAAAATCCTGGACTCTATAATTCATTAGTTGTGTAGACTCAGTCAACTGCATCTGTACGATGGGCAGAGCTGTAACTACTTCATGATGTTGTCATGAGGTTTAAATGAGATAATGTCTGTAGAGTGCCTCGCATATTTTATTTTAAAAAATCAATATTAGTTCCCATTTCTGCTGGGCAACCCATTTCTACCCCACCCCACTTTCCCTACACACTCATCCTCAGAAAAATACACTGGATCCTTTGCATGCCCCCTAAGACAGGGATAGAATCAGGTGTCCCTCTGACCTGACATTATTTAATGTCATTCAGCCAACATGTAGTGAAGGCCCTGGCATCGTGTTAAGATTATAAAGATGATTTAGACATGGATCCCTTCTCTCTGGGGTAAGTGTATTAGTAAGGGGAAAGAAAAGCAAAAAGAAAGAATACACATTTACTTGCTGTATCTTGAAAGGTCCTGGCAGGATGTAGATGGTATACTCAAAATGGGTAAGTGGATTTTGATATCACATCTGCATTAATAGAGATATGTGTAATATATTAGGAAACCAGAGAAAAAGTGGTTCATAATTTGGAGACAAATTAGAAAGAAAGTTTCTATACAAGTGGCATTTGAGTAAGAACTTGAGAGATGAAGAGGAGATTTGTAAGAGGAGAATGAGGTGCTAGGCCATGAGAGGGAGAGAGAGCAAGAGAGAGTGAGAGCACACCCTTGTGTGCAGAGCAAAGGCCAGAAGAATAAAAGTATAGACTGTGGTTTGGAAGAGTTGGTAGTCTGGTGTGAGTGGACCATTAGTGGCTTGGCGGGGAGGAAGGGACATGAGGTAAGCAAAGTAGAATGAAAAATACTTGACGGCCATGCTGTGGAGTTTGAACTTTATTTTCTAGGTCAGTGTCCTCAAAATGTGGTTCCCAGACCAGCAGTATCAGCATCATCTGGGACCTTGTTAGGAATAAAGATTTGGGGGCACAACCTCACATCTACTGGGTCAGAAACTCTGGGGGTGGGTCCTAGCAATCTGTGTTTTACTGAGCCCTCCAGATGATCTGACACGAGATCAGGTTTGAGAAGCACTGCTCTAGACATCAGGGAGTCACTAAAGGCACTTCATCAGAGGAGTTATGCAGTTGGAGCTGTTTTTTCAAAAGATAGTTTGAGGTGGGAGGAAGAAGGGGGAAGGGGACAGAGTCTTTAGGGGGCATTCCAGTGATTCTGGTGAGGGAACTAGGAAGATGCCAACTGGACAGTGAGCTTTGAAATGTGGGAGAGGCAGGACTGGTGACAATAGATTTGTGGGGTATGGGTGTGGACAAAGAATGTCACCTGCCATTTCAGTGAAGAAAGGATGTTTTGGCTCTGAAGCCATCAAACACTGCAGCTGTCTTCCCCCACCCCTGACCCCCACAGTGCACCCCAAGGGGAATTCAGGGTGGAGAAAAAGAGGATACTGGCTCTAGATAGTGAAGACGCATAGTTTAGTGCTTTTCTATGTATATGCCTTATTGAAATTATTCCTTTGATATGCATCTTAACTTGCAAAGCAGTGGCACAGGATGGGGTAAGGGGTGAGAACCCAAGGTATTGCATAGCATTTTATCTTAGTTTGTTTGTTCTCACCTTCACTGACCTGATGTGTACCTCCCCAACAAATTGTTAGCATCTTACTCTTTGCCTAGGGCTCTGTGTTTTAGAGGCTGCAAGTCTCAATTAATAGAAAAGGAAATAGTGCCCAACTCCCATATGGAAATCAAGGCAAAAACAGTACTAAACCAAAAGATAAGTGTAAGGAAGTCCAACAAAAGTTTGGTTTTTCTCCTAATGGCTGCTTTGATGCTATCTGTGATGTTGTGATTTATAATAAGAATATATGTTTGGTCTTCATCCCCATTTCTGGCACTGAGCTCCTAAAACCCTTGAAATTTCCGCAGTGACGAGAGTGAAAAGGGTTCTTTTGTTATGTTAATGAGGTGACTTTTGGGAAGCACCTAAGGTTGGGGGCTGTTTGCCAGAGAAACCAACCGTGATTAGAGGGTTGGAACTTTCAGTCCAGGGAGAGGAGAGGGACTGGAGATTGAGTCCAATCACCAATGACCAACGACTTAATCAGTCATGTCTATGTTTTTAAGCCTACATAAAAATCCAAAAGGATGGGGTTTGAAGAGCTTCTGGGTTTCAGTTCACTTGGAGATTTGGGGAGAGTGGCTGTTGTCCAACTGAAGTTCGTGTGCCAGATGCACAGTGAGGCCAAACAAACTGAAATGTTGGAGTTTGGAATGGAGAAAGGTTTATTGCAGGGCCAAGAAAGGAGAATGGACGGCTCACCCTCAAAAGACCAAATTCCCTGATGGTTTTTGGGGAAGAGTTTTTATAGGCAAAATTGGGTTGGGGAGAGAGCTGCAGGGTGTGTGACCTCCCTCTGATGGTTTGGTGGGGAGGTAACTGGGTGGTGTTCCTGGAATCTCAATCATCAGCTGTCTGGTTCCAACCAGTCTGAAGTCCACATGCTTGTTTTCAGCCTGAAGTTACCATCCTCCACCTGGGTGGGGACCTTAGTTCCTCTAGAAGAACTCAGAGGTGATAAAAGAAATTTTCACATGTTGAGGTAAAGGGAAGTCATTCTGGCTTATGCATGAGTTAACTTGAATTTTATGCTAACTAGAATAGCCGGTTTGTGGCCTATCAAACATACACTGTACATCTGCTTTAATTATTAAAGAAAAGGGTGCATTGACCAGAAGTAAAGAATGTCCATGTTAAAAATAAAGATTAAATGCCTCCCTTCCTGGGATGCCAATGCTGGTACTCCTTTGATGATGAGAATACCTTCCCAGGTGCAAAGGCCATACTACTTGCTGTGTACGTCCTGATGTTTTTTGGGGTTTTTTTGTTTTTGTTTTTGAAACCTTGAAGGAATGTATCCCTGACTTGTTTGATGTTCTTTGTTCTGACAAGACATAAAACTGTGCTGAAAACCATGCTTCTCCAGAGCAGGTCTCAAGAGTTATCTGAGAGGCTGTCTTCTGGGCTATAGCCCTCAGTTTGGCTCAGATAAAACTCTTTTCTATTCCTATTATAAATTGTTTACTGATTATTTTTGTGGACAGAGATATGTATCAGATCGTTATGTATGCCCCTTGAGGAGGAACCAGGAGCCTGCCCATTGCTGCATTATTGCTTCTTGACTGCCTTTCCTTTGTTTCTGCATTCCCTCACTCCTCTAATTAGTAACTGTTTGAATCTGCCCTTTGGAACTCAGGGAAGGTCTAGGAGGCTGAAACCTTTTCCCTACAAACAAGAAATGGGGGAAACGGAAATGCTTTCATACCCAGAAGAGCCCCACAGGGTTCTGCTCGGTTTCGTGGCACACCTGGAAAAGGCATGGAAGCTCCATGGAGCTTTCCCCATATGCATCTCTTCCATCTGACTGTTCCCGAGTTATATCATTTTATAGTAAACCAGTAATCTAGTGAGTAACCTGGTTTCCTGAGTTCTGTGAGCTGCTCTAGCAAATTACTTGAACCCAAGGAGGGGGTCATGGGAACCTCTGATTTTATAGCCATTGGGTCAGAAGCACAAGAACAATCTGGACTTGCAATTGGCACCTGAACTGGAGGGCAGTCTTGTGGGGCTGAGCCCTTACCTCTGGAATCTGATGCTATCCCCAGGTAGAAAGTGTCAGAATTGAGTTGAATTGTAGGACACTCAGCTGGTGTTGGATTGCTTCGATGTATGGGGGAAAATCCCACACATTGAAATTGGATGCAGAAACTTACTATCTTTAGGGAGACATCAAATATCTCAATATTACTTGTAATTCTCTTTTTTTTTTTGGAGAAAAAGGTGCCTTAATTTGCTGGGGCCTAGTGAGCCAGTTCAGTAATCCAGCACTAATGCTAAAAAGGTGAAACAAAAACTCTTGCAGCAAGGAGGGGCAAGTGTAGTTTGATGGGTTATAATGTAGAAGGAGAGAAGTGATGAAACCTGCAGCCTACCTTTACCTTTGTAGTAACCTATGTGTTAAGGAGGAAAAATACTAAGAAATGTGATTTTTACAGCTGAACGTGGCAGCAGTGAAGTCAACAGTAAAGTTCTATTGTGATACTATTTAGCAAAAGCTACACACAAAATCAAGCAAAGACATCTGCCCACATGGTATGTTGTACACTGTATGTATTGTAGGAAACACCCAGAATCTAAACCTAAGGAAGAAGAAGTGGGAAGGAACGCAATCTGTTTCTAAAATGGATATAACTTTATTTATAGCAGATACCAATGATAATACCTTCTACAGAGCAAAAGCAGTAATCCGAAGGCTCACCAACCACACCATGAAACTTGCATACACATTGCAATCAAGGATCCAGACCTTAGCAGGGACCAAACTTTTGCTTTTTTGAAGCAAATTTAGCTAAAATATCCATAGATACAAAACAATCATAACTCTAAGAATTTAGTGAATCACCAAAAACTAAATGTCTAATCTGATTTTTTTTAAAAAGACATATCATTTACCTTAAACTTCCTCAACTCTCTGGACAAAGAAAAAGATTCTGGGTTTTTAAGTTCTTCAAACAGGAACTCCTCAGAGGAAATCTGCTTTGAGCACTGTGCAGGAATCCATTTCTGAGAGCAGCTCAGAATAATGGGGAGTCCTCAGCCTCCTCCATGGAGGAAAAGACCCCTGTAGGAGACAGTACAGCTCTAGGGCACAGAAGCCTTGGAGCCAGACTAACTCCTTTGAATCCCAGAACTTCTGCTTATTAATTATGTGATCTTTGTCAAGGTACTTATCCTCTCTTTGCATGTTTTCTCAGTTATGAAACGGGGATGCCAATAGTATCAATCACACAGATATAAAGCTCTCATAAAGGGGACAAAATAAGTATACGATATTAACTATTACTGTCTGACCAAAAAAACTGTGTGTACACGTATCTTTAGGAAAAGAAAATGACATCTCTTTCATCATTTTTGGAGAGAGGCTGGGACATGGATAATGAGATAGTTTGCTATTAAAACTTTCTTCTGACTTGAGGAACCATTTAAAAGTAAATTTTGACATGTCCGTATTCTTTATGGTAGGCACGACTCTAGCCTTTTCTCTGTCCAGACAATTTTAGGGAGACATATTTTAAGGGAGAAAGCATGACGTGGTTGGACTTAGCAAAAGGGAGGAAAAGGGTTTTTTCTCATTTTTCTCATGAGAGTCTGTGGAGATTCCTGTGATTTATCTGTTAAAACTGCAAGCGGGGTATACATAAAAGTACAATAGGGCTTCCCTGGTGGTGCAGTGAGAGTTCGCCTGACGATGCAGGGGACACGGGTTTGTGCCCCGGTCCGGGAAGATCCCACATGCCGCGGAGCGGCTGGGCCCGTGAGCCATGGCCGCTGAGCCTGCGCGTCCGGAGCCTGTGCACCGCAACGGGAGAGGCCACAACAGTGAGAGGCCCGCGTACCGCAAAAAAAAAAAAAAGAAAACGTACAGTTATATCCAGAGGGAAAAATGTTCAGAGATGGGTAGCATTACTAGGGCAGGGGAAGTGCACACCATATGGCAGGTTATAGGAATCAGCAGGGAGCAAGGACAAAGTTAGAGGCCGGTCAGAGTTCAGAGATCATGAGTTCTGGAGTAAGAAACTCCATTTCCCAAATAAGTGGTGAGGACTCCAGAGCTGTCTTCCTTACTCCTGCCTCTGCCAAAGATTTAGGGAACATGTTTCTCTGCGGGGTTACTAGCAACTTGAGTCAGGCAGCAAACATTTATTAAGCACCAACTGTTCACCAGGCTCTGTGTTGTCAAAAATAATAGCCTTATTCCCTTTATTACCAAGGTTGCTCAGTCTCTGTCCTGGCCACTCCTCTGGCCATGGTGCAGGGAGGTTAACGTCGGTCTCTAATTTTCCATAACCAAAGCCCTCCTCCCTCCCGACCACCCTTCACGTTAAGGTTTTACTTTTAGGGGAGGGATCAAAGAGCAAACAGACAAAACTGAGGGACTACCCGAGAGATGGCAATAAAAGGAGGATCCACTGACAGCTGGTACTTCAGCTGAACAACACAGATGATTTCAGATCCACAGCACTCCACCCCTCTAGCCTCCACAAAGATGACACGAGAATGAGGCACACTACCTCTGCAGCAAGATTACACAGATCTTCCAGAAAATGTAACACTCCAGAAATGACAGACCAGCAGATTCTTACACAAGGCACTTCTTCTTTTTTTTTTTTCTGGCTGTGCAGCCAGGATTTTAGTTCCCCAACCGCAGGATCGAACCTGTGCCCCCTGCAGTGGAAGCGCTCAGAGTCTTAACCCCTGTACCGCCGGGGAATTCCCCACAAACCACTTCTTGAGATGAAACAATTTTAACGGTGTTTTTACATAAGGATTTAGATTAGAATTTACTCTGCTTCTTCAACTGTGCCTTTTGCAAGCTTGGCTCAACTTATCCTTCCAATACCCTTCTTACTCAATTCCTTTATCCTTCAGCTCCTGTTTGACGCGTTTCAGATAGCCAGGATCAGGGTAGCCATACCTGCAGAAGAAAAAGGCCCTTAGCTTCATCACAGATGGTTTTAAAGAATCTGTACAGTAGGTCCCTGGCATTAGCATTCAGTGTTGCAAGTATTCACAAGCAATCCTGAAGGCTGATTTGTAAGTGTGCTGCCGTGAGTCATTTCGCTAGTGAGCAGGCCTAGCTGTCTGCCCAGGATCTGCATTCCAACAAGACTTTAATTTTCAGCTCATGGTAAGCAATGACTCTTATAAGGTTATAATATACTATATTTTTAGGGATGGTAATCATTTTGCTACAGGAAGATTTTCAAATTTGGGAAATTAAGCCTTAAGATGTATTCCCTCTTGAATATTAAGGGTCTGAGGTATTCTATCTGAAGTTCATAAACAGCAATTGGAATGCCCATAATACAACTTCCATCCCCATTAAGTAAGACTTTTTCTAGAGTTCTGTTAGCCAAGTGAATTTAGGATCTCTATGGACTCATGGGAGGGGAGGGTAGAAGAAAGGGTGATCTTAAAAGAAGACAAAGTAAATAACATTCCTAGGATCTACCCTTCAAATAGACATGAAACCCCAAATTAAATCACCTTAGATACCATTCATCTTGGATTCTGAAGATCTGCTGCCCACTGATGCAAAATTTATTAACTGTATGACACTTTGTGGTTGGGAGGGTAGAAGGTCATACGAAGCAATCTCTCTGTCTTTGAGATTATCACCCCAGATGAGCATCTGTCAAAACACGGCATCCAATCCCACTGCTAGAAACTGTCTCCTTGCAGTCACATCCTCAAATTGCCATGTTTTACGACCTCTAAATTCTGTTTAGCAGCCATTCTGTTTCAAAAGCTTCTCACCTTTCTGGTCCCCCAAACCTGGACGTTTTGTGGTGGATATCATTCCACGTAATGACATCTGAGACTCCTAATACTCGAGAGTCTCCCACTGTGAAAATCAGTTTTTGGTCAAAGGCCCTACGAAGCAGATGCAAAACCTCTTTTCCTTCCTCGTTATCAGGCAAGTATGCAGTTCGACATATTCCAGAAAATCTCTTTCCTGGGTTTGGGTGCTCTTTCTATATGAAGGCAAGAAAATGTCACATGAAAACATTGTGTCAGAATTTTACTAGATGTGTAGATGTGTTCATATGCATATAGAACAAACAAAAACCAACAAAAGTATTCAAGGTTTGCTCACGTTCCCCATAGAATTCATATTTCTCCTCTTTCCCCAAGTTCATGCTGGGAACACTATCCACCTTCCTGACTTCCCCCACTCCAGCGCACAATCACCACCCACCCTTTCTCTGCCTTAATAGACACAAAAGATACCTAAATTATAAGTAAACATTGTTACCGTTATCAGCATTTAAAATCCTTGCATATGACCATGGAGGTAACTACCTGGGAAATCCACTGTCTAATTGGTAACAGAACAGTCCCTGTTGCTCTGGTAATCCCAGCACACTGGAAAGAAACCCATGGACCTCAGAAACACTTACTGTTTGTATGCCTCCTTCAATTCTGTAAGTAATCACAATGGTGCCATAGGATTCATAACCTGGAAGTGAGTCTCTTTTGAAACTGACACTCATGTTTCCATCTGGCTGATTCCCTTTCTGGACACCATAGGAAGTTTGGCACAGAGGACAGACTGGCTTATATGACAAGGCTTTGTTGATACAAGGGCTGCAGAAATCATGCTTGCACTTTGGGAGCACTTGTCTGTTACTAATGGTGTTCAAACAGATGGTACATATGTCCTTTTCCTTGTCCACTTCTGACACCTCAGAACTGGTAGAGTGCTGCAATGTTGGTGAAGCTGTTTCTGAATCATTACTATCAGTGTCCGTGGGTGTTTCACTCCATTTCTCTCTACCTAATGGAGACATTCTCCCTCTGTTTAAGACATACTGTTTTGCCTTTGTAAGGTGATTTGGCAACCCAATCAAAGTCACTGACTCTTGATTTAGCACAAAGTCTATATCTGGATGCCTTTTTCGAAAGTCATCAGAGAACTTGGTCCCACGTAAGTGCTTTCTCTCCTTGCCCAAAAGTTTCAGCAAAAGAACTTCTCTCATAATCTGACCTGAGACATGTTGATAGGCGTCAATGAAACCTGAATAAGCATGCACAGACAGATCTAACTCCTTGGTTTTAGGTTCAAATAGAATGCAGGTTTTCTGACTTGTTCCCAAAACCTTACTTTGAGTGTCGTACTTCTTTTCTATCTGTGATATCTCCTGCAGTAACTCTGCTTCTAAAAGCTTATAGTGAGCCGTGTCAACCTCAATTCCATTCATCATGTGCTTGGGAGTCGATATTTTCACAGGTGCCTTGACAAGACTTTCAGAGATTTCTGAGGCAAGAAAATGTTTGGCAGCTGAAATGTCATATGCGGTCCCAAGGAGAGTTAATTCTCCTCCTTTCTCCTTTACAAGGAGCTTTGTAAACTGGTGATTTAATTCCTGTTTGATTTTGTGTGCCTGCTTACTGTCTGCCAGAGTAACACATTCCTGCTTCAGAGTCTCCACACTCTTCTGAAATTCTCTGACAAAAGACTCGCGAGCTGCTCTGAGGTTACCTGATTGACTTGAGGTGAAGTCTAAATAGACCACATTCGGAGAACTCTGCTGAGTTTTAATTTTTGTACCAAACGTTTTCTCTATTGAGTATATTTTATCAGGGCAGATGTATGTGAAGTATTCAAAGAAAGCCAAGGGAACTTCAAAACGGTTGCTTTTTTCTTCCGACCTGGTTTTTGGTTCAGAGGGAGAAACACAGCTGTTCCCGTCCTGCTGATGGAGTGGCTCCCTCTCTGTTGTCAAAGGGGAAGATTCTCGTTTCTGCTCCTTTTCTAGGAGTTGTTCACTCAAGAAGCCATGTATTTTTTCAATATCTCTGAAGTCACCACGCACTTTCTCAATTCCTTCATGGCCCTTCACTCGCTCAACACTGGGGCAGAGAATGGCGATGTGTTCCCTCTGCTCTTTAGAGAACAGGTGACAGTTCAGTTCAGCTGTGACAGTAAGAAAGATCTGAAATTTTAAAAGGGAACAAATAAAATCTATTAGACATCCAGGTCTACGTTCCTCTCAGGAGAATGTCTAGAGACTAGAGAAATAACCACTGTGACTTCTTTCCAATCCTTTTTGCAAAGCATGCAATGTATTACAACCCAGAGGCACCCAGCCCTGTCTGTACATTAGAATGGCCTGGGGAGGAAAAAAAAAAACAAACACCCAAGGCCCAAGCACATCTCCAGAGATTCTGATGTAAATGTAGAGCCCGGGCACTAACATTTTTAAAAGTTCCATGGACAGGAAGTCCGGATTCTAGAGCTGCCACTCTTGCTTTGACCTTGGGGAGTAGGGCAGAGGGAAGGCACTTCGTTCGACTTTCTGGGTAAATTGCTGTGTCTCTCACTGAAGAGTGTAAGCCTGGGAGGGAGCCATAAATCTGAGGATGATGTTTTTTCCTATTATTGTTTTTTCTCTTCTGCCCTCGTCCTTCTTTCTTTTTTTCTCTTTTTAAAAAACAAAACAAAACTAACCCCCTAACTGCATGCAATGTTGCTGGGCCCTCTAAACCCTGGCCTTTAGAGGCTCAAGTATAAGACAAACACCAGATTAGGTGAAAAAGGACAGAGGCAAATTGAATGTAATATAAAAGCAAGATTTCTAATGTTTTGTTCTCCCTCGAGGTCTTTGCACAAGCTATTTCCTCTGCATATAACATCCTTCCTCTAGATCTTCAGAATGTTTCCTGAATCCAGCCACTTCTCACACCTCCATCAGGACCACCAGAGTCCAAGCCATTGTCACCTTGCGCCTGGTTCACTGCAACCCCTCCTAACTGGACTCTGACCCTCCACTTCAGCCTCTTCCTAGATTCTGTTCTCCACACAGCAGCCAGAGTGATCCTGCAGAAATGTGAATCAGATCACTCTATTCCCCTGCTTAAAACCATCTAAGGAATCTCCTAACATTTAAGTTAAAATCCAAAGTCCTAACCTTCATCCCTCAAAGACCTGACTTCTAGGTACCTCTCCAAGTTCCTCTCTCACTCTCTATCTTGCTCTCTGCCCTCCAGCCACGCTAGTCTCTCTCTTTGAAGCTCTTGGGCTCAGGATGTGAGCTCCTGTCTGGATGTGTGTGGGGAGGGGGGGAGGGGGGGTGTCAGCTTTACACTTGTTTTTTTCCCTCTGCCTAGAAACTTCTTCCCCTAGAAATCCACTTAACTAGCTCCCTTACTTCATTTGTGTCTCTACTCAGAGGTCACCTCATTTGAGAGGTTTTTCCTGACATCCTATTTAAAATAGTAGCTCTGTTACTATCATTTATCCTGCTTTATTCTTCTTCCTAGCAGATATTTAACACTGGCAGATATTTTATTCCGTATCTATATGTTTACTATTATTGTCTGGTTCCCTCACTAGAATGTAAGGTCCCTGAGGGCAGGGTCTGCTGTGCTCCTGGCTGATCTCCAGCTCCTGTGACAGTGCCTGGCACACAGTAGGCAGTCCAATGACTCTGCATGGCTGGCCCCTGCTCATCATTCAAGCCTCAGGCCAAATGTCACCTCCTCAGAGACTCTGACTTCTAGTTGGAAATAACACAGATTCCTTCTCCTTCCTTGCCCTGGCCCTGTCAAGCTCTAAGGCGAAACCCCATTATATTTTCTCCTTAGCACGTATCACTCTCTGAAATGGTTTTATTTATTTTGTTTTCTTGTTTATTGTCTTTCTATGTACCTCTCCCCAGCAGGGACCTGTCTGTTGTGTTCACCTCTGTGTCCCAATGTCTACAACAGTGCCAGGCTCATAATAAATCCTCAGCAAATGGTCCTTGGACTGGGGAGTTAGCTGCAGGAACATACCTAGCTCCTTCAATACTCACCTTCTGGACACAGGAATCCACAGCGCTAGAAATGTCCTTTTCATTTGGATGCTTCTCACCAGGTCTTGCCCCTTTTCGTGACTGTGTCAAAGAAGACATCCTGGTGTTCTCTACTGCATTGTCATTGGGTTCCAGGAATATAGCCACAGGTTGGTTGTCAACCACAATTTGGTGCTTTCCTTTCTTCAACACTCCCTCCTTACCTTCAGTGGAGACATTAAATATATACATACACATAGAAATGGGAGCAATTTCAAATAATCCTCTTACTCATGCATCTGTACCTTGCCCCAACAACCCTCCCAGTAAGGGCTGCTCCCTGCATATCCTGGAATGGTGGGTTGGTGATAAGGTGAGGGAGCTATTCAAAACTCTAAAGTAGGCAGCTTAAGTTCTACTGTAGAAAGGAAAGCTTAATGATAATGGAATATCGTCCACTCATTAAAAGTCATGTTCCTGAAACTGTTGCCAGTTCCCCATTTCCCTGACATTCATTATGAGTTAAGTGAAAACAGCAGGAATCAGAAGTGTAGACTCAGTTTTAGAACTACTATGTGTTTACCCACATTCAGAGGAAAAGGCTGGGAGGAAATATATCAAAATGTTCACATTGTTTCTCTCCAGGTGGTTTTCTTTATTCTTTTCTCCCTTTTCCATAGTGAGCATATATAACTTTTCGAATTCTCAAAAACAAATCAGTGGAATAATTATGTAAAACATAAAAGTGAAATTCCTAAGTGACAAGGGCTGACAGGCGTCTGGGGGTGGCAAGCGTGTTCTGAGAGCTGAGACATAGGAGTCACGGCGAGGAGACTGCGAAGTATCAACTTTAAGGCACAGTCGGCCCAGGTCAGAGACTGGGCACTTGTGAGCTCTGTCCTACTCTCTGGGTTTGCGCCTCTTGCCAGCAGGACCCCCAGGTTCCTGTCCCCCACCAGACTTTCTCCCGCCCTCTCTCCTAGGTCAGCTTGAACTGGGTCTGCATGGAGCCCCCCACCCCTCCCCTCTTCCCAAGGACGGTGGTTGCCCCCCAGCCCGGGCCCGCAGCTCACTCGCCCTATGCAAGAACTGCACCCGGAAGGTGTCCGCGTTGGGGTCGTTGCGGTCCCGGGCCTGCACGGTGCACTCCCCGCCGCCCGACTCCCGGCTCTGGAAGTACTTTTCCAGCTTCCATGGTAGGCGGGTGCCGGGATGCGACACCCGCACGAGCAGCGGGGACGGCGGGCAGAGGTTCGAAGCCATGGCTCTCCGCGCGGGGATGACGCCGCGACTCGCGACGCCGCTGTGCCGGGCACTGGCAGGGGGTGCGTCGGGGCCCGCCGCCCTGGAGCGCAAAGTTTCAGTTTCGCTTTCCCGGAGATCTCTCTCGGTTCCCGGCAGAGCCGCACCCGCTCCTCTCTTCGGTGTCCTCCCTGCCGCGGACTGCCGGGTGAGTAGGTCCCGTCCCCTGCTCCCGGGGCGGTGGGGCGCCGAGGCGCCCGGGTCTCCTCTCCTGCGGACTCGGGCGGGGAACGGGCCGGGGAGAAGCGGTCGAGAGACGCGCCCAGGGCCAAGCCTCCCCTGGTGAGGATGGAGGCTGGGCAGATGCTCAAGTCAAAGAAAGTTTCTCCTGAGTTTTTGATTCCTTTTAACTCTTACTGTTGTTACTATTATTTGCAGCTGAAATGTAATACATGTTCTGAATTCAGGTTAAACTTACCTACATTTTTTAAAAATTTGAATTTGTTCACCTGCGTTGTGACACATCACATGTTACCTTCTCTAACGCTATGCTTTAGACTGGCTCTTGGGGCTTTTCTGCTCTCATTTCTCGATTTGGCCAATACAGAACAACTGCATGCTGTGCCCTGTGTACTAGGGAATAAAGGTGAAAGGGGAGGCACCTGACCTCACCTGCTGGTAAGGTGAGGTAGACTTGTGACTAAAAAAGCAAAATCTCTTGAAGGCCTTGATAGGAAGTTTGAAAAAGAATCTTAAAAGAGAGAAGGAGAGGGAGGGATGGGGAGCATCAAAAGCACAGAGACCACTGTATCTGAAGCACAGAGGGGACACTGAGGCCTTGGGAAGCTGTGATGAGTAAGGGAGATGACAGAGGAAGGGTCTAGACCAGTGCTGTCCAATAGAAATATAATGTGAGCTACATATTAATTTTTAAATTTTTGGTAGCTATAATTTTTAAATTACAAACAGATGAAATTAATTTTATGTTATTTAGCTCACTATATCCTAAATTAACCATTAGGCATGTAATCAATGTTAAAAACTTATTAATGACATATTTTACATTCTTTTTTGTCATCCTGAGTCGTTGCAATCCAGTGTTTATCTCACATTTAAATCACCTTTCCGTTGTGATTAGCCGCATTTCAAGTGCTCAAGAGCTACGTGTGGCTAATGACCCACACTGGACAGCACAGTTCTAGACAGTGAAAAGTCTTCAAGATCGGTTAACGAGATATGGAAGGCTCGTAGGCAGGGCAAGCAGGAGAGTGACATGTCAGATGTGCATTTTAGAAAGCTGGTGTTGACAATCACGTGAAGGACACATTTCCATGCAGGGATGAATGGAGGTGGAGAGGCCAGAGGTCAGGTTTTTTGGCACGTGGCTGGTAAGACTGGAAATGGGTGAGTCTTTATGAAGAGCAATTTGGCAGTGCTATCAGAATTATGACTGCATATACATCCCTATTCTGCAGTTCCACTTCTAGGAATTTGTCCCGTTTATTGATTAGCACCTCTGTGAAGTGACCTATGTACTAAGTTGTTCTTTACAGCCTTTTTTTTTTTTTTTTTTTTTGCGGTACGCGGGCCTCTCACTGTTGTGGCCTCTCCCGTTGCGGAGCACAGGCTCCGGACACGCAGGCTCAGCGGCCATGGCTCACAGGCCCAGCCGCTCCGCGGCATGTGGGATTTTCCCAGACCGGGGCACGAACCCATGTCCCCTGCATCGGCAGGCGGACTCTCAACCACTGCGCCACCAGGGAAGCCCCTACAGCCTTTTTTATAATAGTAAAAGATTAGAGGGCTTCCCTGGTGGCAGTGGTTGAGGGTCCGCCTGCCGATGCCGGGGACGCGGGTTCGTGCCCCGGTCCGGGAGGATCCCACGTGCCGCGGAGCGGCTGGGCCCCCGTGAGCCATGGCCGCTGAGCCTGCGCGTCCGGAGCCTGTGCTCCGCGACGGGAGGGGCCGCGGCAGTGAGAGGCCCGCGTACTACAAAAAAAAAAAAAAAGATTAGAAACTCCTTGTGTCCATAAAAGAGGGTACTAGCAGTTGAATAACTTATAGTGCATCTATGCAATGGAATGCAATGGGCAGTAGAAAGAAGGAAGACCCTCTCTGTGTGCCAACATGGAAAGATCTCTAGAATACATTAAATGGAAAAGGGAAGATGCAGAACAGTGTGTGTAACATGCTACCTTTCGAGGATGGGCACAGGCTCTGAAGAGCATTCTGACCAAGGTGAAGTCCCAGAGCTTCCTCCCCCTGAGGGCAAAGACCCAGAGGTGAAGGAGAGTTTGGAGAACATCGAGTAGTGCATTTCGCAGCACTGTAGTTCCGCCGGAGCATTGGGTGTGTAAAGGGGAGGCTGGGAGACTGATATGGCAAAGAGACCCTTGAATGCCAGGCTGAAGAGCTTGATCTTTACCATAGGTGATGGAGTCTGCAGAAGGTTTTGAGCAGAGAGTGCTTTTCAAATAAATGCCTTCTTTGTGAGGAAAAAAAGATGCGTTTGTGTAAAAATGCTTCTGGAAGGACACAGGAGAAGCTAATAACAGTGATTGCCTCTGGGAAGGGAATTTAGTGAGGGGAGTAGGAGGGAGCCTTTTATACTTTCAAAATTTGAACAATTCAAACAATAAAACATAAAATTAAGTACATTTAAATGTTTAAAAAGAATGTATTGCCATAGCTCAGGCAAGGGGCCCTGAGGCCCTGAAGTGAAGTGGTAACAATGGGCAAGGAGGGTAGGGCCGTATCTGAAAGTGATTTAGGTGGACAAGACCCAGTGATGAGTTGAATATGGGACAGAAGAGAAGATTCTAGATTTCTGACTTGAGTGGATAAATGGTGTATCATTTACCAAGTTGTGGCATCTAGGAGATAAAGCATGGATTTTGGAGGGGGTTGGGTGAGGGTAGGTAGCGGTGCGGGGAGTGGAAATGAGGAGACTATGGGTCCAGTTTTGCAGAAGCTGAGTTTGAGGGGACTATGGGACGTTCATGTAGTCTTGAAAAGTGAGGCTTAGGAGAGCCATAGCCTAGAGATACAGATGTGGGAGTCATATTTGCAGCTGGTGAGTTGAAGTCGTGAGAGTGGATGAGATCACCCTTTGAGGGTGTACAGAATGAGCTGAGATGTGCCTCTTGACAAAATCCTGGGACAGTTGACTGAGGCTGAATCCAGGGGAAAGGTCTGTAAAGGCAAAGTGAGAGGTAACAAAAGAACCGAGGGAAGATGGTATAGGAGAAGCCAAAAAGCAGAGCTTCAGGAATCAGAGAATGAAATGAAGAATGAAACTATAGAGAGAGGTCAAATAAAGATTAGGACAGAAGAGAGTCCACTGGGGTTAGCCACGTGGAAGACACTGCGAGCAGTTTCAGAGGAGGCTGGGGCTGAGCTGGGAGTCAGACTGCAGTGGGCTGAGCAGACAGGTGGATGGAGAGTCAGCTCCTTCATGCTGCCCATGAAGAGAAAGGAACATAGTAGGAACCAGTGATGGAAAGCTGGGAAGGCTTTTGTTGCTATTGTTGTTAAAATAAAAGAAGAGATTGAATGTTTTGGACAATACGCTCCTTGTTTTTAATTTCTTTGGGGTTAAAAGAGTGTCATCCGCCACTGTCAAGTCTGTCCCAGAGCCCTTGAAGCCTGGTCTGAACAAGAGTATACCCAGAGAAAACCATAATTCAAAACAACACATGCACCCTATGTTCATATCAGCACTATTTACAATAGCCAGGACATGGAAGCAACCTAAATGTCCACCAACAGAGGAATGGAAAAGAAGATGTGGTACCTATATACATTGGAATATTACTCAGCCATAAAAAGGAACAAAATTGGGTCATTTGTAGAGACGTGGATGGATCCAGAGAGTGTCATACAGAATGAATTAAGTCAGAAAGAGAAAAGCAAATATCGTATCGTAAAGCATATATGTGGAATCTAGAAAAATGGTATAGATGATCTTATTTGCAAAGCAGAAATAGAGACATAGACATAGAGAACAAATGTATGGATCCCAAGGGGGAAAGGGGTGGGGAGGGAGGGCTTGGGAGACGGATTGACACATACACATTATTGATACCATGTATAAAATAGACGGTTTCTGGGAACATGCTGTATAGCACAGGGAACCCTACCTAATATACTGTGGTAACCTAAATGGGAGGGAAGTACAAAAGGGAGGGGATATCTGTATGTGTATGGCTGATTCATGGAGGCTAACACAACATTGTAAAGCAACCATACTCCAATAAAAATTAATAATGAGAAAAAAAGAAAACAAATGCAACATCATCTAAAGAAAAACCCACTGGAAGCCCACAGTGGGAGCAGATGCGGCAGTTTTCCTTCTTTTGTGAAAACAGCAGTGCCCTCTGGAGGCAAAAATGCATCTTCTCCCTGCATTTTTGGATTATACTTGGACTTGCAGCTTTTCCTGACATGTAAGAATAATCCTCCTGCCAACGCAGGTCACACGGGTTTGAGCCCTGGTCCAGAAAGATCCCACATGCTGCGGAGCAACTAAGCCCGTGAGCCACAACTACTGAGCCTGCACTCTAGAGCCCATGAGCCACAACTACTGACCCCAGATGCCTAGAGCCCGTGCTCCGCAACAAGAGAAGCCACTGCATTGAGAAGCCCGCGCACCACAACGAAGAGTAGCCACTGCTGGCCACAACTAGAGAGCCTGTGCGCAGCAATGAAGAATCAACAAAGCCAAAAATAAAATAAATAAATATTACCAAAAAAAAAAAAAAGAAAGAAAGAAAGAATGATGGTGCTCTGATGCTGTAGAGAGTCGCACAAAATTTTCCTATTGTAGAGGCATCAGAAATAATTTCAGAGGCCTAGAGGCAACTATGTGGAAACAAGTGTGGGCAACGGTGTCTTTAAGCATTTTTATTATTATTCTCCTCAAAATTCACAGTCTTTAATTCCTACCTGTTAGAAGGAAAAATTATTAAAATATGTTCTCCCACGGTCTCTGATTTTTATCCAGACAATCCCCTTTCTAATTCGATCAGAGATATTTATCACAAACTCAGTAACGTATGTCCTCCACAGGCATAAGCACAGTTCCCTCTCTTTGGACACCCTCCAGGGGTCTTCACTCACCCATAGGCTGGTTTTTCCTCGTTGCTCTTTGAATGCTGTGCTTAGTTTTACCATTTGGTATCATCATCCTCTTCTAAATATGTAAAAGCCTGCTTCGTCCTTTAAGGCCTGGCTCTAGCCTCACCTTCCTCATAAAGCTTTCCCTGCTGTAGCGCATACAGTTCTTTCCCTTCTTTGAATCTCTCTGTAAAGGATAGAGGGTAAACAGTAACAACAGCAGTGAAAACAATGTGTGCATCTTCACCAAGTGAAATTAAAAATCACTCAAGATCAGAAATCTTGTTTAGTCTTCCTGTTGTGTATTCTCACCAAATTCCCTAAGATGCTCATCATATTACATCCTTCTATTCATTCCTAGAAGGGGGCCACCACATTTGGGAAAGACAAAACAGAGTAAACATTGAAAGACCCCAGAGACCTGGAGGATGGACTTTTCCAAGGTAAAAAGCATAAATGTATATAAGTAATAAACTTTGATCAGCACGTGAATAGTTCTTCCTGTAACAGCAAAAAATCTGGGGTCTTCAGTTACAACTGGTATACTTATTTGGTTTTACTCTCCCAGTAAAAGTTTTCTCCTTGCCCCGTGCGAGAGATGGGGACTCAAGAATATGCTAGTATAATCAACAGAGTCAACATGAGGATGGGTGATTTTTAAAAAAATGTCGCCTCAGTATCATTTTTATTCTCTCTACTCATTCAGCAATCCTGCTTTTGCAGCACGCGGGGAGGAGGAGGATGGAGGAGGAATAAAAATAAGGGACTAGGGAAAAGGCACCTCATTTGTTTATCCTGAAAATTCCACATTCAGGCTTGTATCATGAAGTAAGCAATTGAAAGTGGTAGATGGGGAGGTGTCGCTGATGAGGATCATGTCTCCGTGTTGTTCTGTCTAGAGAAACCCCACAAACCTTTGGAGATTGGATCCTGTCTGAGAGTTTTGGGTCATTTTGGTCTGTGACCTTTGAGCCTTTTCAAGTGGTAATCTCCAGCCCTTCATCCCATCCAGAATTAAAAGTGCATTGGCCTCTAGGGAAGCGGGGTAGAGTCAGTGTTGGCTGGAACATTTAGTATTTCAGGTATTTCAGGCACACTGATTAAACAAACAAACGTGTTCCCCTTCCCCCTCAAACCCAGTGTTCTTAGGAAGGTTTCTGTTGCTTTGTGTTTATGAAACGGTATTTGTTATCAGTAATCTGTAATCATTCAGTCTCAATTTTTTTTAAACCACTCTCACTTTTCACAGGGTGTTGGAGCAGCAGCTTACAATGAGAAATCAGGTAGGATCACCTCACTCCCACTGTTGTCTCAGAAAATCTTTGCTCATATCTTTCCTCAGTGGAGAAAGGGGAATACAGAGGAGATTATCTCCCCCCCAAGATGCTCAGGTGCGTGACTGCAGGACCTTGTGGGGACCGGGCATATGCCTCAGAAGGGGGACTGCTTCGGAAGCAGTGTGGCGCCAGCAGATGTGTTCCCTTAGGGCTCCCGTTGATCTTATCCTTTGCCCACAAGATGTGAGACCCTTCTGACCACAGCCCTAGAACTGAAACTGTTGATAAGAGGTGACCCACTGATTGTCTCCTTGCTCAACAAGGCTTGTAAGAGCCAAAACGGGGGCTTCCCTGGTGGCGCAGTGGTTAAAAGTCCGCCTGCCGATGCAGGGGACGCGGGTTCGTGCCCCGGTCCAGGAAGATCCCACGTGCCGCGGAGCGGCTGGGCCCGTGAGCCATGGCCGCTGAGCCTGCGCGTCCGGAGCCTGTGCTCCGCAACGGGAGAGGCCACGGCAGCTAGAGGCCCACGTACTGCAAAAAAAATAAATAAATAAAGAGCCAAAACGGAACCTGCCTAAACTTGGGTGGCCCACTTGAGATTTTCAACCAAAGCACAAGCCTGTTGGCTCGGACTACTCATGTGCTGCTGCTTTTAGGTGATTGTAATTGAGGTCACCAGAGGTCTTTCTAGGTGGCTCAGATTAGAAATGGGAATTGAAGTAAAAAATAATTACTACACTATAATCTGTTTTAGGGCACACATTCTTTTCACATCTCTGAAGTAAGGCTACTCTCTACCCACTGATAGGTTTAGTTGGCATCGTTTTTCCTTTCTCAGTGGCATATAGTGATGATGCTTTAGACCCCATGAAATACACTGGCACAGGCTGGGTTCTCCAGGACGCGGAAACTGAGATGGAGTTAGGAATGCAGAAGGTAAAAGGAAAAGAGAAGAAACTGGATTGGGCAGGTGGAACCATCAGACTGTAATGTAAACCTGGCGAAGCTCTGCCAGTCCGGGCTTCCCTGGTGGTGCGGTGGTTGAGAATCCGCCTGCCAATCCAGGGGACACGGGTTCGAACCCTGGTCCGCAAAGATCCCACATGCCGCGGAGCAGCTAAGCCTGTGCACCACAACTACTGAGCCCGTGCTCTAGAGCCCACGAGCCACAACTACTGAAGCCCGTGCGCCTAGAGCCCATGCTCTGCAACAAAAGAAGCCACTGCAGTGAGAAGCCTGCGTACCACAACGAAGCGTAACCCCTGCTCACCTCAACTAGAGAAAAGCCCACATGCAGCAACTAAGACCCAATGCAGCCAAAAATTAATTAATTTATTTATTAATTAAAAAAAAAAAAGCTCTGCCAGTCTGAGGTTGCTCATTGGCGGAGTCCCACATTGGACATCAATGGCCTTGTTCAGCCATTGATGGGAGCCACCCTGAGAATAGCGTGACCTGGGTTGGAAGGCTGAGATGGGCCCTGAGGGGCTAACAACTGGAGGCTGTCAGCTAACCATACTGCCCCCCTCACAGAAGGGGGATCTGAGCAGCACATCATGTTGCTGCCACATGCAGTAAATAATTTTTAGCCAATCAGTTTTTTTTTTTTTTTGGCAGTATGCGGGCCTCTCACTGTTGTGGCTTCTCCTGTTGTGGAGCACAGGCTCCGGACGCACAGGCTCAGCGGCCATGGCTCACGGGCCCAGCCGCATCATGGCATGTGGGATCTTCCTGGACCGGGGCGCGAACCTGTGTCCCCTGCATTGGCAGGCGGACTCTCAACCACTGTGCCACCAGGGAAGCGCAGCCAATCAGTTTTAATTCCACCAAAATCGCGCTACAAAACTAGAGTATGGTGGAGAATTGTTTACTGTCATATTGTCAGTGCTCCGCCCATGTGCTGGACTATGTCCCCAGGAGCATCCTCGACCAATGACTGATAAAAACTGGACAAATATCCCAGCTCCTTTACCCCTCTGGTGATATAATTCTGAGACACATGGTCTAAACTGTCCCCCTGTGGAGTTAAAGCTTCATTTGCTTTGTAACACCCCCTTTATTCATTTCTTTACTTTCCCTGTCTCACTTTCCCACTCTCCTCTTCCCATCCCACACCCCTGGTGTTTTCTGGGATAACCTCCCAAATAAACTTACACTCAAACCTCCGCCTCAGAATCAGCTCCTAGGAGAACCCAAGCCAAGACACGGACAAAGGCTAATGAGTTATGAATAAAGCCTCCACATATTTTTGACTCATAAGTAAGTCCTTTCTAATACTTGTGCCTTAAGCATGGGTCTTCCCACACTTGCCATTTTTATGTAGATTTTTAAAATCTATGAGCCCTGATACGCACAATTTTAAACCACCATCATTGTATCATAGTAGCTACCACTTATTGAATATTTACTGTATGCCAGGCACACGACTAAGCACTTTGTGGTGACTTACCATTGAAAACTCTTGGATATCTTTGGTCTAATGACAGGTCTAGGTGAGAGGGAGAATCAGGAAGGGGCCTAGAGGAAGCTTGTCTTTCCTCTTGCACAGAAGAAGCTCAGTCTCCTGGTGTGAAGTAGAATTACATCCTTTTCAAAGGGACGCTTGCTCATTTCTTTATTTTTTATCTTCTCTCCTTTTCCAGAGATTGATAATCTCAGAGAAAACTACAGTCGGCAAATTTCCATTAATCACAATGACTTCAAAATTTTAAAAGATAATGAGAGTCAGCTGTGGGAAGTCCTCCAGAAAAAATTTAGCTGTATCTTTACCCTAGTTTCTCCAGCCCAGGAAGGTAACAGTGAGTCTCTACAAGTCTTCAGAAAAATGCTGGTGCCCAGGCTAGAGTTATCTGTCTGGAAGGATGACCTCACCAGACATGTTGTTGACGTTGTGGTGAATGCAGCCAATGAAGACCTCATTCATGGGGGAGGCCTGGCCCAGGCCCTTGTGAAAGCTGGCGGCCTTGAAATCCAAGAGGAGAGCAGAAGATGTGTTTCCTCATATGGCAAAATTCCAACTGGTGGCATAGCTATCACAGGAGCAGGGAAGCTTCCCTGCAAACTCATTATCCATGCTGTTGGGCCTCAGTGGGGGTTAATGGATAGCCAGGAATGTATCGATAAACTGCAAAGAGCCATTATAAATATTTTGAATTTTGTCAATAGTGATGGGTGCACTGAGACAGTAGCTATTCCAGCCCTGAGCTCTGGGATTTTCCAGTTCCCTCTGGATTTGTGTACACTGGTCATTGTGGAAACTATCAAGTATTATTTCCAAAACATGCAACTAGCCTGTAATTTGAAAGAAATTCACCTGGTAAGCAATGAGGACCCTACTGTTGCTGCCTTTAAAACTGTTTCAGAAGTCATCCTAGGGAGGAACGAGCTGGGGTCCCGGGTGAGTCAAGAAGCCACCCACCTTTTCAACACTATGGTTGTGAACAACCTGACTCTCCAGATTGTCCAGGGCCACATTGAAATGCAGGAAGTAAGTCTTTGTTTTATTCTCTTGCACTCCCAAAGGGTATCGCTGAACTGTTTATTACCTGTCAAGTATGTTTTGAGCATATACTATTTCAAACACGGTTTAGAAAGCATCTTGTTAAGTAAGGTTAAGAGTATGGATTTCATAGCCAGACCATTTGGATTTCAATACTAGCTTTGCCACTTACTAACTGGGTGACCTGAACCAAATTACTTTACCGTTTGATCCTCAGTTTCCTCATCCGTAAAATAAGGATAATAATAGCACTTATATCTTAGAGTTGGAATCAGTACACATAAACTGCTTAGAATAAAACTTGGCATGTGGTAAGTATTTATAATTATTATTGCCATTACTCTTAGGCACCATGAGAAAATAGAACAATCTTTGATTCTGAGGAACTTAAAATCTATTTTATTCTTTTTAGGTAAAAAGATTCTCTATTTGAAAAATCTCGTTAGGGAGACAAACCATCTGAACATTTCTAAAGCAACCTAGCAATAATAAACAAAAAAGTCTTAATACAAAGTGAATTCATATTTAAGAGTATATACATTTGTGACAAGAGTGGAGTGTAGTAGATCAAGAAGGATTACTTCAGAAGATGTGAGTTTTAAATCTGATCTCAAGTTATGATAGTTATGAATTGGCAGGAGAAGAGGCCTGGGTGGTTAGAATGACGGATCAGAGAGATACAGAGGAATTGACAGATCAAAAGTAGTAGGCTGGACCAGTCAGGAGACCTAAGCGGAGCTGTAAATCGTATTCTGAGTATACGGCTCTGTGCCAGGAGCTGTGGAGGATACAAAGTGTAACTTCGCATTTAGCCAGGGATCATAGGGCACAAAGGTGAGGACCCTGACAGGGAGGGGAGAGAGTCAGGGTAACAGTGAACCTAGGTATTTCTGAATTAGTGCAGCTTCTCTGCCAGGCAGGGAGTACCTCGAAGGTGGAAATCGTGGCTTGTTCATCTCTGTAGCCGTGGGGCTGGTCTCTGGGCATGCAACTGGGTGTTCAACAAATTACTGATGAATAACTGAAGGAGGCAGCAGGGAGCAAGGGTTGCAACAGAGGAAGAGAGAGAAAGAATATAAGGCTATATTCTCTATTTTTCCCCTGGATCTGACTCTCCTATGGCCACAATCAAATAGACTTAATCACAAGTGAAAATATGCCATTTATTTCCTGCAAGACAATTAGAAAGAAGACTGCGGGGACCCCATGAGATGAAATATTTATTTGATAAATCATTAATATGCCAATTTAAAATTAAAGTGGAAACATCCTGGTTGAGTAACTTGTCCCTTTAACTAAAATTTTATTGTATTTAATTATTGCCAACACAAGGAACTTTAAAATTTGTAAAGGATGCCAATGCCCCCGACTTGCAAATTCTGATTTCACTTTCAAAGTGACGCATTCATTAACATCCATGAGAAGTACCGAAGTTACCCCCAAAGGGAGCCAAAGCCATCGGGTTGAATTAGGGGGATCTGGGGACCCCACCAAGAAGGAGGCCTATTTCCCACCAAAGACTTTTTTGTCCCATTTGTGCTTTCTTTCACCATGTACTACTTACCTTAAAAAACACAAACTTTAGGGGATAGAAATTGCCTGAGAAATTTTATTTCCACTCTGTAAGACAAAATGAAAATTCCCATAGAAACAGCAAAAAGTGATGACAGTGGGGCAGAGACTGAAACCACTTATTGATAAAGCTTAAAACAAATCATAGAGAATGCTGTGAATCTGGGATATTGTGGGTATAAGCCAGCAAGGGGCTGACAGATGTTTGCAATAAAACTTGTATCATCTACATACTTTACCTAATTTCTGACTAGGACAGACAGATTCATGGCAGTCAAATGATCACGCTTTGGAAATTTTATATCCATTATTAAGTGATATGTCTGTGGATTTAGGATCTTCAAATGTATTTTTCAAAGCTCTTCAGGGAAATAAAGATTTAAATTAGTCATTTAAGAAAAAGTCATTTAACACTGAATCTTGTTCATTTTTTCCCCTTTTCAGACGAATGTAATTGTTAATTCTGTATATACACATTGTGGTCTTAGAGCTACATCTGTGTCAAAATCAATTCTACAAGCAGCAGGAGATGAAATAGAAAGGGAATTTAGCCAAAATATGACTAAAACACCACTAGATTCCCAGTTGGTACTGGTCACAAAAGGATTTAAATTGCCCTGCAAATACGTATACCATGTGTTGTGGCCTTCAGGATATTCTGAACAAAAACTGGTAAGGTCAAAATAAATTTATCTTTCTGTATCTCCAGAGTCTATGTAGTCTGTTGAATTTCCATCCTGTCATTACATTCATGAAATGTTATTGTCAAGTGGAATAATCCCCATTCTCTAGTACTCCTGTGAATACCTGAAATACTAAACAGGTATTGCTGTCACAAGTTATCTTAAGAAGTTTAATTTAAAATATCACCTAACCCATGTCTAAATTTTAAGTGGACCTACCACAAATAGACACAGAAACATCAGGGCTCCCTCAGTCTGCACACTTGTTCACCTCACTGCACCCAGTGACCCTGTAGGCCTTTTACTAGTGGGCCTGGGATTCAGCCTCTCCATATCTCCTGCCATCTGTTAAATTCCAGGAGTACCCAGATCTCCCTTCCAGTACCATTCCAGTCAAATCTATCACCTGTGGTGTCTGTGCCTGTGGTGGAGCTTAGCTTTCTGCCTGACTCTACAACTGAGGGACGTAAATTACATGCATTAAAGAATAGGGGGAACCTCCTGACCAGTGGAGAGAGGGAAACTTAATCCCCTTTTCTACCTTTGTCTATCTTTATTTTGTCTCCATTTCTGGTCTTCTCTTGTTTAGAGAGCCCTCAAATCCCAAATTGGTCTGCCAGTCACTCTCTACCCCTCAGTTTTTACTACATTAGTAAAACCTTCCTACATTAGTATAACTAATATATATTAGTATAATTAGTATATGTAATTAGTATAATATATATTAGTATAACGTAGGAAGGTTATTAGATAGCCTTCCTACATTAGTCTTCAGTTTGAATGTTGAAACATTGATGGAAGTGTAAATCTGCCAAAAATAAATTATGTAACAGATCTTAATGACATTAAATAAATGTTGCTTACTTACTTTAACCTTTACCTCCTTTTATTAAAGCTCTTTATGTTGACCCAGAAGTGGCAGGTAAGTGGGGATAAACTGAAGGTTGGCTCTCTAACCTGGGGAGAAGGCTACATAAACTGAGGGAAATCACGATGCTCAGACGTCCTGAATGGCACAAAATGGACCACTTTCTCAGCCCTTTCATTTCTCATCATCTAACCTTATAGCTATAATGGGTCCCCTATGGAGTGGTACCTTTCCTGTTCTCTGAGGAGGGATGGACATGGCCCTGAGGAGTAGTGGAGGCTGGCATTGTAAAATACGGGCAGGATTAAGGGGTAAGTGAAGTCTTATTTTTGACTCAAGGCTGATGTTGAATTTGTGTTTTTCCTGCAGACATTGGAAACTGCAATGAAGAAATGCTTGGGAAAATGCCTTGAGCTAAATATAACTTCCATTTCCTTTCCTGCCCTTGGGACTGGAATCTCTGAAGCAGCAGAGATTATGTTTAATGAAGTTTTAATGTTTGCCAGACACCATTTGCAACAATTAACTGTAAAGTTTGTGATCTTCCCAAAAGAACAGCAGTTATATAAGGTAAGTTAATGTCTTAGAAATGTACTTCAGTTCGTTTGTTCATTCATTCACTCAACAACATCTGTTTAGTATCTCCAGAGTAAGGCACGGGGCCTGTTAAGTGCTGTACAGCATGGTGATGGTCTAACTTGGTGAAATTTAATTTTTATAAATTGCTCACTTCTGACCTAGTAAAGAATGTCATTGTACAAGCCATGTTAACCTCACTACCTAGTTTCTGTCTTGTCCTTTGTTGGCGTTTATTCTTCCCTCTGCTCCTTAAAGGTAAGCAACCTCCTAGTTTTATGGGGTCCTCTACTCCTACCCCTTCTCTTTCCCACCTCCCAGGCTGTCTCCGTGTGGGTGGTTGCCATTTTCTCTCTCCCTACAAGGAAACAGACTTGTTCTATCTTGTTCTTTTCTGGAACAAGTGTAAAGTTTCTTATTCCTCTTGCTGCCTCACTAGACACAGGGAGGTTTGTAGTGTTTACTGATTTCCATTGCTGATGTCAAGCTATCCATGTTACATCACTGAAGAAGGAATTGGAAAGAGGTGTTCACAGTGGGGTCTCATGAGCCAGTGTAAGCCAGCTCCAGTACACCACTGTCTCATCCACAGCTGACCTGAAAGATTGGTGAATTACCCAATGAAGTAGCTTACCTTCTTGACAAAATTAAACATCCTGTCATTCGAATGAAGTTCACCAGTCGCGCCCCACCCCCGGCCCCCAGCAGAGGACTGTTACTGGGCCCAGATAGGTGCCCTGAGTACATCTCTGGACTGTCCATAAAGCACCACATCCCTGTAAGAGGAATTAACCACAACTAGAAAAGAAGGCTCTCATTCTCTTCAACATACAAACAAAAATGTAAATGGCGGTTCAACAATACGGAAAAGATCAACCACAGTCTGAGGGCTCCCCCAGGGGCTAATAATAACAGTAGTTGCCATGAGTTGCATCAGCCAGGTACTGTGCCAAGAAGAAGCTGTCTCTCTTCATTCTCCCCTCCGTCCCATGATGAAGCCACTATTGTCATCTCCATTTTACAAATGGGACCAGAGGTTAATATGTACACACCCATCCAGTGGCTGAGCCAAGATACCAACCTGTGTCTGTTGGTCTGACCCCAAAGCCTGTGTTCTGAACCACTAAGCAAAAACACAGAAAAAATAACTTGAAAGATAATACAGCTTTCAGTTTTGTAACTCAAAGGAGAAGATTATCTTACAAAGTAATTTATGTTATACCCCGAACATTGACCATTCCTTCAGGCTTTTTTCAATGTTAACACTACCTTATATCCATGTGGAAGTATGACGTGCACGTACACATATGTGTACACCTCTGGTCTTCTGCTAAGCACATCTTTTCTTCCTAAATAAGTCTTTCAATGAGGGGTGTATGTTCAGAAAGATCAGAGGGCACTTACACAGTTCTTCACAGGGGGCATTACCTTGGCAAGGTCCCTACATTCCAGAAAATGGATTTCTCAGGCATCTAGAGTGGACCTGACTCAGGAAGACCAACCCATACTGAGCTCACAATAAAGTGATATCTATGTTCACACACTCATGAATTTCCAGTTCATGGATGACAATGAGTAAATAACTCCCCAGCTGACTGAAATACTGCGTTCACTCGTATTTCATGATGATAAGGGTCCTGGGTGCCACTGAGTATCTGTAAAAGGCCATGAACAGTCATTCATTGGGTTATTTAACAAATATGTATTGCATATGTACCTTGTGCCAGACATCACGTCTCAGAAAAAGGAACTCCTTACTAGGAACACTCCTCTCACATTCCTCACATGAGGTGTTAGTCATTCGTGGACAGAGCTGGAAAAACTGCCAAATTCTTGTCATTTGGATCTACTTTTCCAAACTACTTGCAGACTTGTCTGCTTGTCATCCACACCCTCTATGTTATTGATACTGATTAAGTTACAGTTTTCTTTCACATTCAGTTCAAAAGCCTTGCCTAAATGACTTCTAACCCTGCGACACACACTGACTTTTAAGTGACTTTGTAAGAGAACTGATTTTTATCCATGTTGTGTTTGTCAGCTGTTATTAGTCTGTGTATCAGCAGATAATGTTATGTCATTTGTTTTGGAGGGCAGGGAAGTCCCTCCCTGTTATGACCTCTCCAGGTACTAAATAAGCATGGTAAGATTGAGGGCTTTTTTGCTCTGTAAATAGCAGCTGCAAATATAATTTATGAAGAAAAAGTACAACAGATTAAGAAACTTCATTATTAAAGTTCAGATGCAATGAAAAATGTAGTCTTTACTACATTATTTACCGTCTTTTTCAATGAAGAATTACTACCAATTGCATCAACTTTAAACAAGGAAGACCCTGGGCATGGTGGTTCCAAACCCTAGGAGAGATGAGTTTTTTCAAATAGATACTATGTTAAAGGATCTACCTGGCAATATACATAAATCTTTGTGTGTAGACTGTCACATACTAATAATTATAACAATAGCTAACATATTGAATATTTATAATATGCTGGGTACAATTATAAGCACTTTACAGGAATTGATCATTTATTTAATCTACAAACAAAGCATGGTGTGCGTATCACTTTTTAAAATGAATTTGTTTTATTGATTACAAGAGCATCTTCCTCTGTCTTCTTCAGTGACATATCCACAGCTTTAGTTCAGTGCCTAATGTGCAATTAGCAGGGCATTAATATCTATGAATGAATGAATGAATGAATAAGTGATATTCTGCCTTGGGATGTACATTCTCCTTCTTTGTATGCCAGATTTTAAGGTGCTTTTATTTGTTTTTTCTTTTCCATTTTTCCTATACTTGTTTCCCCTACATGTTCTAATAGAGTGCAGTGCCGCACTTGCTGTTCCTGAGGACTTTCCTAAAGGCTGCTTTAGATTTGTGGCAGTGGAAATGGGGGGTGAAAGAGTGGATGAGGTCAAGTATGTGAGTGTAGGTAGAGAGAGGGATTTTGATGACAGTGGCTAAAAGCCCCACTTAGGACTCTCTGCTCTGTTTTGCTTCTCGTAGGCTTTCAGCACTGAAATGGAAAAGAATAAGTTGAAGCTGCAGGGTCTCAACAATTACCCTGGTGGTGAGTAAGAAACTCACGGATCTAGAAATAGAGTCTACCATCATAGGCTCATTTTATTCTTGATCATCCAAACTAATGGAGGGGAGAAGATGAATAAATAAGCCAAACATGTTTCATTGTGCTCCTGCCTGGATACCAATGTGCTCTATACCTGACCATGATTCTATTTTTGCTCAGTCTAGTTTCATGATATGAACAGAGAGAAGCTAAGTTGAAGTAGGTAATCCACAGTGTGGGTAGCTCATTCACAAATAGATGTCTATATATTTTTCTCATAAGCTTACTAAGCCAGTTACGCTTTCTGATTTGAATGGAGTGCCATCTAAATGGGGTTACTTATTAGTTATCATAGAAAATACATCTCAATAATACCAGATAATAACAAGTGGATTAAACCAATGCTACCCAAACCTGAGTAATCACTGGAATTGTGATGGAAACTTTAAAACAAACAAACAAAAATATGTATGGCCCAACTCTACAGATTCTGATTCAGGAACTTTGGGTCTGGGCCAAGCATGTATATTTTTCAATGCTTCCTGGTCAGTTTTGCTGCAGAACCAGGTCTGGGGATCACTGGACTAAACCAATCCTGGTAGTTGTTGGAGAAGGATTAACTTTGTCTTATAACTCCATTCCTGTAGAGGAGTTTGAGTGGACTGAGATGGAACTGTGTCATGACAACTAGGATGTGTACTTCTGAAATAATCTTTTAATCCACAGTGTTCTATACATGTTAAGAACACCAGACATTCAACCAGCAATAGAAACTATTAGGATATTTTCTATTAGGGTCGAAATGATTTGCTTATACCCTTTATTAGAAGAGTTCACTTTTGGACATTCAGTGTACAGCAGTGTTGGAAATGAAGAAGAGGGAACTTGAAGAGCTCTGGCCTGTGACTGTACCTCTTATGAGCCTATTTATCTATCTGTAAAATGGTGATAATGACAGATTGTTGTGAGGATAACTGGAGATTATGTAAAAATGTTCTGTAAATTACGAAGCATTAAACAAATGTCAGGGGATAAATAATGAATGAGAGGATGGACAGACTCCCAAGGTGGCCTAGAAGAGGGAGAGATGCCCTTTGACTGGAAGGGAGCAAGAATGACTTCATGGACAAGATGGTTCTAAGTTGGGCTTTGAGGATGGCAAGATTTTCAATGGCCAGAGTTGGTGGGGGTAGGGCACCCAAAGTGAAGAAAACTCACAGAAGCAAACAAATGCACTGCATGTTTGGGAAACCACAGTGACTCTAGGGAAGTTAGATAAGAGGAGTTTTAGGAGAGGGTAATATGCAAGAGGAACATACAAATGTCCCTATATCATTAATCTGAAAAATGGGGCCAGGCGTTGCCATTTACTTCAGTAATTTTTGAGGACATCGATAAAGGAATTATAGTACAGGACAGTAACAGACATTAATAATGATTAATGATGATGATCTCAGATTATTAAGGAAAAGTTAAACTAGGATGGCAGGGAAGTATGTTTCTATTATAAGTATTTAACTAATAAATAGTTAAAGTGAATTATGTTTTGATGCTAGAAGAGACTCCTTGAGTGATTTCAATAATTTAGTTACCTAGAAGAACAACTCTTCTTTCCTAATAATGATGGATAAATGAAATATCACCATGCATTGTTTTTATTTTCTCCTAAAAATAATATAAGCTCCCAGGCAGAACAAGTGTTTTTTTAAAAAGTATGTCATCAATATAAGAATCTCTGTCACCTCTTACTGTTGTCTAAAACTTTGGCTTTTATTGTTACCAGAGGGAGGCCATTCTCCCTCTCCTACTTTTAGGTATGTCCTGGTACTTTTTCATAGCTCCTGGTACCACCCAACTGCTATATCAGGGGAAAAGATGCTAATGACCACTACTGTCCTGAGATCACTCACTGGGAAGCAGAATTGTATGAGCACTGGAGTCAGGTTGCCCACACACCTACCAGCTCCCTGGCCACCACTTACAAGTCCTATAACTATGGGCATGTCACTTAGTAACTATCTGAATCAGTTTCCTCATTTGTAATATGGGTCCTACTAATAGTACGTATTTCATAGGATTGTGAGAATTGAATAAAATAATACATGTAAAGCACTTAGAATAATCCTAGAAATATTAAGTGTTCAACTTACTTTTTCCCCTCAAAATATGTTTCTGAGATTTATCCGTATAGTTAAAGTTTACTCCTTTTCATTGCTATAATATTCCATTGTTTAGCAGCACTGACCTCCAAATGTTGGTTGTGGAGGTGCAAGATGTCCTGTCATATACAGATAAGATATAAAAAGGAATCCCAGGTAGTGGAATTATGGGTATTTCTTTGTTTCATTATACTATGATAATTTCCAATTTTTCAAAAATTGGCTTTATCTATGGCTTTCAGAGATATTTGATTTTAAACCTGGTGGTAACAAGAGTTTACGGAAAATCCCATTCAGCAAGAAATAATAGTTGGTTAGCATCCAGGATGAGATTACAAGGTGAACTCCTCTGTAAATTGACAGATGCAACACAGCAGGGGCAAGACATGATAAGCTAAACTCTGTGTCCCCAAGGAGACACTTATATATCCATTTAGATTTTCTTTGTGCCCAGCAAAGCTCTCAGAGATAGGTACTTAATTGAGGCTGCTACTACTAAGGATGCCCAGGGCAAACAGTGGCTATGGTGTTTTGTTCTGTACTGGTTTAAAACCCACCTGCCTTCTGTGGTTGCTTATGATAGTGTTTTCAGTCCCCCAGGGGACCGGAGAGAAGAGAGAAAATAGATTTCCTGTCCTCAATCTGGTGGGATCCAATCAGGAAAAGATAGATGAGGCCCAAGCATGGATCCAGAGGATACTGACCCTCCAGGACTACCACATCATTGAGGATATGCATATCCTCTACCTCGGGAAAAAGGAACATGGCTATTTGTCTGAGCTTCAGAAAACCTCACGGGTTTCTATCTCAGAGATTATCAGCCCGGGAAAAGCACATTTAGAGATTAAAGGAGCCCAGGCTGACCTCTTTAAGGCAGTTATGAACATTGAACTTATGCTGTGTGAAGTTCAAGAGGAAATAGCAAGAAAAAAGGAGCGCATCCTTTGGAGCTTGTCAGGTGAGTAACTTTCAATTAAGTTGGAAAGTCAGCCCTTCCAACTTTTGGGCGTGAGCGTGCATGTGTGTAAGTGAGTGAGAGATAGAATGGAAGAGGAGAGAGAGCAAACCATGCTGGGTCTGTTAGGCCATAACTTTTATAACCGTTTTTTGGCTCTTTCTACCAGCAGGGTTAATTATTAGTAAATGAACACACACACACACACACACACACACACACACACACACACACACGATTGGGTTTACTGATGATGACATGGATTGCCTAAGAGGCAATTATGACCAGGATAACCCAAGACCAGGCTCTAGGGAAAAAAAGTACATCCCTAATTCTGCAGATGGAGCATTCAAATGCAGACACATTCCACTTACTTAATTCATTTCTTTAATTGAGTTTTATTGCAATTATTTATTGCTGACAGCGTTAGGAGCCCTAAAATTACTTTGAGCCTTCCCACCAGAGTAAATTTCATTGGTACTGTGAGGTCCACTCAAGTATCACTCATTCAATGGGGCAAAATCCATCGGGATGACTATGGGAATTTGGGTCTGGAGAGATCCTTTTAACTTAGCCCTAGAGCTAATTGGGAGATCATACCATTGAAAATACTGTCTTGGGAAATAGAGGCTTATTCCTTCATTTATTCAACTAATGTGTATTGCATCCGTGTTATGTGAAGCATTGTGCTAGGTGCTTGGGATACAGTGATAAGATGAACATTGTTCCCACTCAAAATCTAACTGGGGGGCTTCCCTGGTGGCGCAGTGGTTGAGAGTCCGCCTGCCGATGCAGGGGACGTGGGTTCGTGCCCCAGTCCGGGAAGATCCCACATGCTGCGGAGGGGCTGGGCCCTTGAGCCATGGCCGCTGAGCCTGCGCGTCCGGAGGCTGTGCTCCGCAACGGGAGAGGCCACAACAGTGAGAGGCCCGCATACCGCAAAAAAAAAAAAAAAAATCTAACTGGGGAAACTGAGAGGTAAGCAGGTTAGTTATGAACAGGAAGGTGAAAGTGCTCTGGAAACAACTAGGTGAGGCACCTAACCCAGACTTGGGAGGTAAGGGGAAAGCTTCTCAGGGGATGTGTCACAAATGGAGAAGTGAAGAATAGGTAGGAGTTAGTAAGGCAAAGAAAGAAACTTTCAAGAAATCAGACCATAGCTGGGCCTAGGTTATGCAAGACTTCATAAATCACATGAAAGTATTCAGAGTTTTTCTTGAAACAAATGGAGAGCCTTGAATGATTTTAAGCAAAGACAAGGTCAGACTTGTATTTTAGAAAGATCACTGGTTGTAACATGGAGAGTGACTTTAGTGCAAAAATTCAGATGTAAAACTTCAGGGAACGTCTTATTTTCACCATGTGTTTGTAAAAATAGTTCAGGCGGATATGGTCGAAGTGAGTGGGAGTTTGCAATAAATGTTGTATCCATAGTCCACAGAAAACCCAATGTCAAAAAACATGGACAAAAATAATACTCAAGAATGAGACCCAAGATTATGATTTCTACTTAGCTCTTAAAACATAGTGAATGGGGGTCTTTAAACTGACATTGACACTTCTCAAGAGAACAAGGTAGAAAATAACACTGATGTCCTGTAATGCTTGTGGCATTACTTTAACTGCCTTCGTAAAGTTGGCCCATTCTCCTAGCTGTTGGCAATTTAGTCACGTTAAGTCCCTTGCTCTGCTGCAAGGTGGCATTTTTTGGCAGTTGATGACTAAGCATATTATTCTACAGCAGCGTTTCAGAGGTTCATAGAGACTCACCCCCTCTTAATCAGGTTAAGATCTACATTAACAAAATGAATAATTTTTTTTTTTTTTGCGGTACGCAGGCCTCTCACTGTTGTGGCCTCTCCCGTTGCGGAGCACAGGCTCCGGACGCGCAGGCTCAGCGACCATGGCCCATGGGCCCAGTCGCTCCGCGGTATGCGGGATCCTCCCGGACCAGGGCAGGAACCCGTGTCCCCAGCATCGGCAGGCAGACTCTCAACCACTGCGCCACTGGGCAAACCCAAAATGGGTAATTTTGAAATGAGTTATTACTACAGGGAGCATCAGCTATCCACCAGAACAGTATGTTTTAAATAATAGAAGATAGGCATGTGCTCCTCTTTTATGGTTCTCTTCTAATCCTTCCTGGTGAGTGTTTCTGATGGCAGGACTTCGTGGATCTTTGAGTTTCCGGTGCCCAGCTTAGTGCCTGGCATGTAATAGGAGCTCAGTAAATGTTTGCTGAACTCAAGAGAACTGAACTCTTATACTATACTTTATAAATGTGAGCTATTGCTCTCCAGATTTAATTTACAATCTCTTTGAAATGTCTTGGCTTTGGTGTTCCTCTGCTATGCAGTTATGTTCCTCCCGCTTTCCTGCTTTCTGGATTTACAACTTGGCCCTCTATAAGTTTCTCTGAATTTATCATCTGCTTTTTGTGGTTAAATTGAGCCCACTCAATTAGATAATGTGCTAGGGATTAGGTCATTTTAGTATACTTGGTCTTAAGTCAAATGGAAAGTAAACTGAAAGAAAAGAAGCCTTTTTTGGTGTTTTCTTATGTCCATCTGTGTATTTAGTCCAGTAAGGAGCTCCTTTGGGCAATAAAAGGTTGTCCCTTGAATGTAAAATAGGAAAGAAGTTAAGGAAGGAAAAGAGCGAAAAGGAAGGAAGGGAGGAAAGACATGACACCACAAACTATTAATCTCCAAATTTTGTTCTTCTTCGTTGGGTGGCCTATGAATAACATATATACTAAATATTCTACCTTGCCCCTTACAGAAAGCACTGGTGAAAGCCAGGTTTATAATCTTGGATCTGTACTTATTAGCTTTGTGATATTGAGCAAGTCACTTAACTTCTCTGAGTTTCAATTTCCCTATTTGTAAAACTGTGTTAATTATTTCAGTGGTGGTTTGTAATACCCAAATGAGGTAGAGATACAAAACTGTTTCGAAAACTTTGAGGTATTACATAAATGTCATACCGTTTTCCATCACCCCTTAACATTTTCTTATGCTTATGTTTTTTGTTGATTGGCATCCTGGCTAGAAATACAAACATTTCCTATTAGCAATACAACTATATATCATCATTACAGCATTGATGGGGGGAGTATATATTAATGCTCTTTTTTCTTTTATCCCCTCAGCTTCATAATCCAAATCATCTGAGGACAAATTTATTTATTTATTTATTTATTTATTTATTTATTTATTCTGTGGGAGATTCTGCCTCCCATGGGATGTAACGTTTTTTCTTGAGCTCGATTATTTTATTTATTTATTTATTTATTTATTTATTTATTTATTTGCCCGCACCCCGCGGCATCTGGAACTTCCTGGACCAGGGATCAAACCTGAGCCCCCTGCAGTGGAAGTGTGGAGTCTTAACCACTGGACCACCAAGGAAGTCCTGAGGACAAATTTATTAACCCCCTATTTTATCCTATGACTTCTCATGGTATTATAGCTGTCCTTGCATGTCCTAAACATATGAGGCATACAAGTTAAACTGCTTATATATTCCTCCAAATTTTTATAATTTGTTTCATTTAATTTCTGTTTATTTATTTATTTACTTATTTGGCCATGGGGCACGGCTTGCAGGATCTTAGTTTCGCGACCAGGGATCGAACCCAGGCCCCGGCAGTGAAAGCACTGAGTCCTAACCACTGGACAGCCAGGGAATTCCCTCATTTAATTTCCTTACAAACCTTTCCCTCTCACGAGCACTGAGACAAAGTTTTATGTTACTCATTTTCAGGGCAGCAGATTGATCAGCAACCAGAAAACCAGAATCCAATGAAGGAAAATACATTTTTGAAATGCCTGAAGCTTTCAACTCGAGAAATTCAGGATCAAAAGAAACAGTTTGAACACTGTGGTTTGTGGGTTATAAAGGTATACTTAATTAAGGGAGGAATTTGACTTATCTGCTGTCACTTGGTTCTACAGCCAAAAGAAGAACTCCCCTGCTAATGTCTCTAAGCTAGCTGCTCAATGACCTGGAATCCTAGGAATTAGTCTGAAAGGAGGGCAGGGATGGGCAGGTATGAGAGATATAATTGGAATCAAGTGGTAGAAATGATGTCAGGATGTACAGAAGCATAGACCCAAGACTCAGAGATAAGCTATCTGCCTGTCTTGAAGCAAAATAAAAGAAACGCAATAGCATTTATCACGCTTATAATTATTTACCTATTTTTAGCTCTCACTAAACTATGAGCTTTAACAGGGCAAAGACTGTGTCTGCAGTTGACCATTTCATTACCAGCAATCACATAGTGATTGCTCAGGGAATTTTTATCGAAGTAGGGACAGGGAATTTTGAAGAGATAGAAGTCAAAATAGGAGAGGGTTGGGGCCAGGAGAGACTCTTAGCAACTTTATATGAAAAGCAAATCACATGCAAAGTAATATGCACATAAGTGCCTTTATTTTTGAAGCAGAGTAGCACGCAATTTAAGTAGCAGTTCTCCAGTTTCTTTTTCAGTTTTTCATTTCCTTGGGCTGTAGGTGGAGAAGGTAGACAATGCACTTCTCATGGCTGCCTTCCAAAGAAGGAAGAAAATGATGGAAGAGAGAACCCATGGGAAACCTGTGAGCCACAGGTTGTTTCAGCAAGTCCCACACCAGTTCTGCAAAATGGTATGCAGAGTCGGCTTTCACAGAATGTACTCCGTGCCCTGCGGTAGGTGTCAGTCCCTCATAATCGGGGTTACTCTATGCAGGAATTGGTGAGCAGACATCAGCAGATGACTCACCACTAACAGCATTTGTTGCTTTGGTAAGGGGGTCATTTACAACTGGGATTTAGTGGTAAAGTTATTTGGAAAGGGTCATATTTAAAATTTTTCCTTCACATATACTGTGGCTGGTGGCTTTTATGTTGATGAAATTGTTTGCAGTAAGAGCTACAGTTCACACTGTTTTTCCCCTTTCTGTGTTTGTGTCCTATCTGCAGAGAGCACCCTGGAGCTTTTTTTTTTTTCTTATCTCAACGAAATTATTATCAACGCTACCAAACAATCTTCCTCCCTTAATTAAAAGAGCATTTTCCTGAATATAATAAAGTTGGTCCTTTCTCTTTTTTTTTTTTTTTTTTTTTTTTGTGGTACACGGGCCTCTCACTGTTGTGGCTTCTCCCGTTGCGGAGCACAGGCTCCGGACGCGCAGGCTCAGCGGCCATGGCTCAAGGGCCCAGCCGCTCCGCGGCATGTGGGATCTTCCCGGACCGGGGCACGAACCCACATCCCCTGCATCGGCAGGCGGACTCTCAACCACTGCGCCACCAGGGAAGCCCTGGTCTTTTCTCTTCCATGCTCTTCATTTCCAGTAGCTGCCAGTGAATGAATTAGGCATAACCTTAGTTATGGGGGTTCTACGTGTAGTAGCTTCTATGTCTCAGTTGTACAAAAATATTTCATACTTTACTGCGATATTTTCTCTTTTAAATCTCTCCATAAGAAGCTAAGAAGTTTAGTAATCATCATGGAGGATACTAGCGAGGCAGCTTGATTTTGCCTGGTCCATTAAATATGTCGCTTTTGATCTTTACCTTTCAAATACATAGCATGATCCTTCCTGCAGAGCCTACTCCAAGGCTTGATTTCTGGAAAGCAAAGGCTCTGGAAATGATCTCTTTGCCCCAGAGAAAACATAAGCAATACCCAGGGTAAAAATTGGACCTGAACAATTTTTCACCTGGGGGTAAAAATTGATAAATGAATCCCCACCAAGAAGTCTTGGAGTGTAACCAGGGAAGTGATGATCAGTATGATCCTTTCACTGGCAAAATCTTAAAAATTCACGACTTCCATTTGCTCCTAAACCCATTGTAGCTGGCATCTCTGCACTCCACCCCTGCCCCTCCTATTTTGACTTAAACTACTCTAAGAACATCACAATCCTCATATTTTTCAAATCCAGCGAGTGCCCTCTTTTCAGTTCTGTGGTAGACACTGCTAATTGCCTACCCAACATCTGTGCACATATTTCTTCCCCAAGTAGCTAAGACACACACCATCCTCCCAAGGAAGACTGTCACAAAGTCTCATCTTAGCTTATTATCAGCCTCAAGTCCAGACAGTACTTTCTTAAAGCTTAAAGGCAAGGTAATTTTCCTAATACATTCATTACACAACGATATGAGAGGGAGCAGGAAAACCGCAATAAAAACTCCCAGTTCGAAAGGGGAGAAAGGAAAACACACAAGTCACTGGTCTACACCACTAACCACGTGCTGCTGGACCGGTATAGTATTCTATTCTGGGAGTGGAGTAAGACATTTGTTTTGCACTCTGGGAAAAATCTTCCTTACGTATTGCCGCCCTTGGTCATTTCTAGGTGAACTGCCTACCAGGGGTCTATGGATTGCCCTAGGGATCTAGAATGCTCCCAGGCTACTGATAGCTGGACTTGTAGTTTTTTTCAGCCATACGATTCCTTTAAAAACTAAGCAGCATGAGGCCTGTTTGTTTCTGGTCAAGTTTGTGTCGTTTTAACCCAGCCAAATATCTTGTCTCCATCTAGTCTTTAAGCCTCAAGATTCTGGTCTTTTACCTACTGGCCTCTGTGCTCTGCCCACTTCCCTAGCCATTAGCTCAACAGCTACTGCCTTGAGGGAATTCAGGCAATTCAGACTCAGTGGGGAGATAATACTCATAATGTGACCTGTGCCAATGTGTCTGGTGAGAACGTTTAACTGAACGTGCCTGAGAAACCCTGGAGACATCAGTTTTGTCACCACTGAGCAACTCATTTTTTTTAACCTAGTTTTCATTTGGAGTGTAAAGGCTCCTGGCTTTTTCACACCTGCATGGTTCCAAATTATGGGACTCTCAGTAAACTTAGATGCCATGTGTTGGTAGAGGGGGCTTCTATTAACAAAGCTTTATTTATTTTTTTCTATCTTTCTTGCATTCTAGCCAGTTCTATTCTGAATGCATCTCTTGCTTGTAAGACTTGGATGAATGTTCCTGCATGCTTGCAGTTTCTTTATTGGATTCATTCATTCATTCCATAAGTATTTATTGAAAACCATTCTAAGCGTCAGGCCCTGTGCTATGTGGGAGGGATACAACGGTGAAACAAAATAGAGTTCCTGCCCTTATAATTTAAATCTAGTGAGTCCATCTGTTGTCCTTTTTTTAAATATTGGTATTTTCTGGAGTTCTGAAGGAACCTTTGCTCTTTTTCCTCTACAATGTCCCCCTGCGTGATTACACCTATTCCCATGACTTCAACTCCTACCTCTATGGTGATGACTTGCAAATTTGTAACTCTAACCCCCTACGTTTCTCCGGACCCGCAGGCCCATATTTCTGTCTTTTGGACACCTCTACCTAGATGTCCCATAGCCACCGCAAACTGAATGCTTTTCTTGGCCATACTTTTCCTTAAGAAAGGGGCTCCCCCCACCCCACCCCCCATACTCCCTAAACTGGCTAATACCCCCATCCATCTACCAGGTCTCCTAGGCTGGAAACTTTATCATCCTCCATTCCTTCCTTTCTCTCGCTCTCATATTGAGGCAGTCATGCAGTTCTAGTGATTCTCAATAAAATTCTCAGTCCAGACTTACCTCTCTGTTCCTACTGCTTTAGTTCATCTTCCCCTAAGCCTAGACCATTACCTGGTCTTTTCCTTGCCTCAAAACCATCTGACCTGTCCTTTACTCTGCTACCAGAATTAGCATGCTAAAAAATTACACGCCTGTTTAACATCTACATTTTTAGTTGCCTACAAGGTAAAAAACCCAAACTCCTTAGCAGAGCATTTAAGGCCTTGGACCCATGTTATTTCACCAGCTTATCGCTTACTATATTCCTCAACACACTAGCTGTGAACTTCTTAGAGCTTTCTAAATACGTGCTGTATGCTTTCATGCCTCTGTGCCTTTCCATGTGGAATGGCTTCTGTCCTCACCCTTTCTAGTCCTGCGAACTCCTCTTCCTTCTTCAAGATATAGTTCAAATGGCATCTCCTGTTTGACACCTTCTGCAGCTCCTGCAGGCCCAGCAAGTTGCTTCCCTGTGTGCTCCTGTACTTCATTGCTTTGTTACATCTGTAAATCTAACAAGTACAAAACTTTACAGTCCCACACATCTCAGGTGTGGGACTTGTTTTCTTTAGGGTTCTGTAACTGAACTTTAGCTTTCATGCGCCCATGTCCACAGATATGGAAAACTCCATCCTGACAGTTCAGGATGAACTCAGTCATTTTCAGAGTTTTCTTAGTCCATTTGGGCTGTTTTTTAAAAAATATTTATTTATTTAGCTGCATCAGGTCTTAGTTGCGACATGTGGGATCTTTTAGTTGCAGCATGCGAACTCTTGTGGCATGTGGGATCTAGTTCCCTGACCAGGGATTGAACCCAGGCCCCCTGCATTGGGAGCACGGAGTCTTAGCTGCTGGACCACCAGGGAAGTCCCCATTTGGTGTTTAAACTCAGTTCCTGCAAGGCTTTGCCCTTTCTTCTCCTAATATCCTTGAGATTGCTCTAGATGGTGGGCAGGCATTGTGGGGAGGGTGGTCTAGCTTATGGCCCCCCATCTGTCCTCTGCCCCCAGTGTCCTCTGGTAGGTAAGCCACCCTTGGCTTTGGTCATTAGCACCTTCCCAGACTTAAATTTCCAATGCCCTTTGCTCTTAAGTAGTGTCTACACAGGCTGCTCTGTCTTTCATGCCGGGGGAAATCGTTTCCCGGCCAGGTCTGTGGGCCTCCTGCAGCACAGGAAACTTTTGAGTGTGCTCATCCTCCAAGCTGAAATGCGGGCTCTTGCGGGGGGCTGTCCTCACCTGTTCTGGACATCTTCCCAGCCATTGCTACTTTCCACTCAAGTGCCAGGCTGGGTGAGGGGCTGCACTCAGCGGGGTCAGGCAATGGTCCCTTCTGCTGTGGAAGTCCCCCCAGTTTCTCTGAGATTTCTATTATTCTGCTCCATCTTGGCTCCCAGGGCTCTTTCAAGGGAGTGAGGCAGTAAAGTGAGCAAGTTCTCAGAGTCCCCAAGAGTTCTAGTCATGTCCTCTCTGATTCTTCTCTTACTACCAGGTAGAAGGAAAAACTTTTATCTTTCTTTTTTAAATTAACTTATTTATTTATTTAGTCTTGGCTGAGTTGGGTCTTTGTTGCTGCTTGCAGGCTTTCTCTAGTTGCAGCAAGCAGGGGCTACTCTTTGTTGTGGCGCGCAGGCTTCTCATTGCGGTGGCTTCTCTTGTTGCGGAGCACGGGCTCTAGGCGTGCGGGCTTCAGTAGTTGAGGCACGTGGGCTCAGTAGTTGTGGCTCGCGGGCTCTGGAGCACAGACTCAGTAGTTGTGGTGCACAGTCTTATTTGCTCCACAGCATGTGGGATCGTCCTGGACCAGGGCTCGAACCTGTGTCCCCTGCATTGGCAGGCGGATTCTTAACCACTGCGCCACCAGGGAAGCCCAAAACTTTTATCTTGAAGTAAGAAAACTGCTTTAGAATATCTTGTATTCTTTCCTCTCTCATATATGGTATAAACTCCATGCTCTAAATTCTTCAGGCTTTTGGCCTTTTGGTTCAAAAAAACCTCCTTTTTCTCTCTCAGAAAACCTAACTCTGAAAGCCAGACTTTTATGACTATATTCTCTGCTTGATTAAAAATAATTTTGTCATTTATGTATACATACATGTATGTATCATATATATGTATATTCAATTGAATTTGTTCTAAATTTTATTCTTTTTGCCTCTGAGGTGATAAGTAGCAAGAACTCAATGGGTAGAGGAACAAGGAGCAAGAAGAAACCCCCAAAAAAGAAATCTTTGAATTTTATCTCAAAATATTTTCTTGCCACATAAAATTGTACTGTATTTTATCTGTTTACATGTGGGGAGTTCTCTTTGTGAACATGTCTTAGCCACTTTTGAAGCTCAAGTCCATCATGGTAGCCACTGGCCACATGTGGATATTGAGCACTTAAAATGTGGTTAATCTGAATTGAGATGTTCTGTAAGTGTCAAAAAATACATACTGGATTTTAAAGACCACTGCCAAAGAAAAGAATGTAAAATATCTCAGTAATTTTTATGTTGATTACATGTTGAAATGATAACATTTTAGATATAATAGGTTAAAAAATATACTATTAATTTTACCTTTTTTAATGCAGTGACTAGAAAATTTAAAATTACATATGTGGCTTCCATTACATTTCTTTTTTTTTTTTTTTTTGTGGTACGTGGGCCTCTCACTGTTGTGGCCTCTCCCCTTGCGGAGCACAGGCTCCGGACGCGCAGGCTCAGCGGCCGTGGCTCACGGGCCCAGCCACTCCACGGCATGTGGGATCTTCCCAGACCGGGTCACGAACCCATGTCCCCTGCATCGGCAGGCAGACTCTCAACCACTGCGCCACCAGGGAAGCCCTCCATTACACTTCTATTGTTCAGTGCTGCTCTAGAACCTGAAACAGTGTTTGGTTATGTCCCAAGTAAATGTAAAGAAAGAGAGAGGGAAGAATGGAAGGGAAGGAGGGAGAGAGAATATGGCTTCAAAGAAGTTTTCAGTTTTTTCCCCCTCTAAGTAGGGGTAGAAAGGGCATTAAGCAGGGATTATTACCTTGAGGACCAGAGTTTGGTCCTCAGCTTCCTGAGAGTTCTTAATATTCCAGAGAAGAGAAGACAGATGACAAGCATATATATCAGTGTGGAGAATATTCATTTCCAGTGGTTGGAATAGGGCACATCCTCCTTGTATCACAGTATTAAGGATGCCTGATGAATGGAAAACTTCCTGGTGAGCACAGACCTAGATCAAAAGCATGTAGAAATTCTCTGTGGGCTATTTTGCCAGGCTCATGCTCTGGGTGATCACTGCCTTTTTTTTTTGGCCTCAGCCTTCATGCTGCTTCTCAGTGGTTCCCTGCACCCCACTGACCTGCTCTGGGACTGGCCCCAAGCCTGATAGCCATTCTCAGTGTCCATGGCCCCACTGATGCCACCCCCAAACCAGGACCTGTCTATGTGTATGGATGCAGAGTTCCCAGGTTACAGGCCACTGTGGGCTGGGGTGTAGGGAGGGGAGAACATGGACCAGAGCCCAGACTGTTCTAGGCTCAGTCCAGCCTTAGGAGTCTTTCTGTGACAGGGTTCATTCAGTAACTGCCTCAGGGCTTGGTCTGAAGTCAGGCTGAAGGGTTGGGATGTGACGGGGTCAGCCTCCAACTGTGGCTGAGGTTCAGGGAGCTGGACACACCTTTTCTTTCTCTAACATTCAGCCATGCTCTCTAACAGACGGGCAGGGCTTTAGCGCCCCGCATTGTGTCCAGGCCCAGGACACTTGCTCATACCCAGTAAAGTGACTTCAAGCCTCAGATCTAGAGAGGTTTCTGTTCCTCACTGGGGTGTGTCTCAAGGGCCAGAACTAATGGGGCAGTGAATGATTATATGGAGTGATTTCAGGGACACCAGGGAAGCTGCTAGAACCCTCCAAATGCTCCTTCCATCTGTCTGGTCAATACTGACATCCCTCAGTTAGAGATTCATCTATTTGGATTAGCTTTTGGAACAGGGAAAAATCCCTAGACTAAGCGCCAGTAGATGAGGAACCAAGTCTCATCTTTGCCTCCTATTTGAGGTTGGTATTACCACACCTATCCCTGCCCCACAGTAGAGAATATCCCTCTAGTAACCAGATGTCTGTGTCCCCAGAATCCAGAGTGTCTCCTCCTGAACAATGTAGCATGCACACTAATGTTACTTCATATGCTCAGCATTCCCCTTATTTTGACATATTTTTCGTGTAATGCTGTCCATGAATTTGGAAGACACTTTGCCTTTCTTACATGCTTTTTTCACTAGCTCTAAAGAGTTCTAGACATATCCTTATTTGTAGCTTGTAGATGTCAGGCCATGTTCTAATAGAAACAGAACCTTCCCTACATTATGCTGTCTTTATTAGCTGCTCGGCTGGTAAGTTGACTTAAGTCATACTCTCACTGAACCTCAGATTTTTCATGCTATATGGAGATCCTACCCAAATCACGTATTAATTGAAGATAATCAATGTAAAAATGCTTTGTAAATCATAGACTCCTCTACAAACTCTAATGGTATATTAAGATGTAAGCTATCATTATTTTCGTGATATTAGTGTTAATTTGCCCCAAGTGAACAACTTTGGGTGTCTTTGCTACAGACACAGGGACTTGAGAGCAGGAAGTGGTAATTATTTGGAGGACTAAGGAGTGAATACATTTTAGTACCCAAATAGGCAATGTGATTTGTCAGATCATAATAATCTTTAATTTTTTTTCTCTTATCAGACCCAAAATATGGAGCTGGAATATACTTCACCAAGAACCTCAAAAACATAGCACACCAGATCAAGAAAACATCTGCCACAGATAAGCTGATCTATGTGTTTGAGGCTGAAGTACTCACAGGCTCCTTCTGCAAGGGTCATCAGTTAAATATTGTTCCCCCACCATTGCATCCTGGAGCCGTAGATTGCCATGACAGTGTGGTTGACAATGTTTCCAGCCCTGAAACCTTTGTCATTTTTAGTGACACACAGGCTGTGCCCCAGTATTTGTGGACTTGCATCCAAAATCAGGTACAGGATTACTCAGGACAAATGGTGCTGTCTCCACAGCAGCCTTGGAGGAAACTCTCAAGTGGCAGCTCTGTTGATTAACCTCCACATCATTTTAACAACAGGTATGACCTTCCTTTGGAGGAACTAACCAAATAATGACCATCAGTGACTCAAAGAGTGGTTTGAATATGTCAAATAAACTATCATCTTAGTGCCTTCATCTTTGTCTTCCTCTCTTGGGGTTGGGGTGGGTAGATAACAACTAAAACACTCTTAGGACCTCTCCCTCTCCTTCAAGTTGTCCTTTTATCTTCTTTACCATAGGCAATAGCAAAAATGTTTTACATGTAATGAAGAGATTTTCCAGTATATAATCCAATCCTTTTATTTTGTAAAATGATGATAGTGTAACATATTAAGACGGCAAGATGATTTTAGATTTTCCAGAGAATCTTATAAAGTGCTTTATATATCAAAATAAATCACCTTTGTCAAAGTAACTGGCTCTGAAAATTATGTGTTAAATGAACTTATTTGCAGTGGAAGGACACCAGACGGCCAATATTCTACTGCTACCCCTTTTGGATTCAGCTATTTCAAGTAATGCCACTCAGGCACCATGAGGCTAAATTATTAATTCACCAAATATATCTTGGTCACCAGATGTATGTATTTCAGTCACTTTCTCGGTGCTGGGGCTACGATGCTGGACAAGACAAATGTCTTCCTAAAGCTTTCAGCCGAAATAATCAGAAAGGCAGCTATGGACAACTTAACAAGTGTGACTCGGTATAACAAAAGAGGAATTACAGATTCTTTGGAAAAATTTAAGGAGGAGAAGGATAAATTAATCTGGGGTTGGGAGGAAGTCCTTTAAAAAAAAGTGAAATTCAAGTTGAGACCTGAAGAATTTTTAAGATAGGCGAATTAGGAACGCAGCACATTGGGAACACAGTTGGAAGAGTATTCTGTGCAGAGAGCTCTTAAAAAGGCTGAATCTACTGTGACTGTGGCCATATTTGACTTCAGATTTCTGCAATGTAGTGGCCAGCTAATCTCAGCATGCATCTCTTTCCTATTCTGAAATCAATATCTCTCTATACTTCCAAACTTCCCTGACCTTCACATCCTCAACCTCTTGTCTAGAATACTTCCTCCTCCTCATCTTACCTTAGCCAGCATTCTTCATCTTAAAAGAAGCATGTTTATTGTCTCATATGTTACTGCCCTTGAATATGGGCAAGAGGAGTCCCGCCCTGGACTTCTGGTTTGAGAGGGTCTCACTCTCAACCTTCCTCTGGCCATGCCCATCTCCACAAGGTGAGGAATGCACAAGGTCAAGAGAATGTGTCCATTTGGAACCTGCGCACCTCACTTCTAAGCCACCCACTAGGTACCTGGAACTCTAAGTTCCCGCCTACACAGCTTCAAGTCTACTTCCAGGACTCTTCCTTGGGTCTCTCTCCCAAGGGTAGACTATGCCACAGTCTGCATCAAGAATGGCCACGGAGTAAGTGTTTTCAGGGATGGAGCTTGGACATGAGGGCTGAGGTGTTCACACGCCTGTGCATGAGGCTGTGGTACAGAGTTGAGGGTGAGAGGACTGATTTGAAAGATCTAGCATATGTTTAATAGAGATGTCAAAAGATAATGGAGGAGAGGCAGTGTTCACAAGGGTAAGAAAAGAAACAACCCATACCAAGAAACATAATGAAACTGTAGGCCACCAAAGAGGTGATCTTAAAAGCAGGCAGAGGGAACAGTCAAGCTATCTACAAAAGAATGACAATTAGACTGACAACATATTTCTTGTTGTAGGCAGTATAATGTCCTTCCTCTTCTCATTGCAAAGATGTCCACACCTTAACCTCCTGAATCTGTGAATATATTACCTTACATGGCAAAAGGCATTTTGCAGATGTGATTAAAGTTACCCTTCAGGGTCAGGGGAAGGGATAGTTAGGGAGTTTGGGGTCGACATATACACATTGCTATATTTAAGATGGATAACCAACAAGGACATACTGTATAGCACAGGGAACTCTGCTCAATGTTATGTGGCAGCTTGGATGGGAGGGGAGTCTGGGGGAGAATGGATACATGTATATGTATGGCTGAGTCACTTTGCTGTGCACCTGAAACTATCACAACATTGTTAATTGGCTATACCTCAATATAAAATAAAAATAAAGTTACCCTTCAGATTAACCAGGATTATCCAGGTCAGCCCAATCTAATCACATAAGAGATGGCAGCATGAGAAAAATTTGATGCCCTGTGCTTGTTCTGAGATGCAAGGACCAGTGAGAAGCTTCTAGGAGCTAAGGGTAGCCTCTGACAACCAGTGAAGAAAGTGAGAAATCAGTTCTTTAACTGCATGGAACTGAATTCTACCAACACCTGGAGTGAACAAGGAAATGGACTCAAAAGCTTCCAGAAAGGAGTGAAGCCTGCCAACACTTTGATTTTAGCCCAGTGAGACCTATGCCTGACTTCTGACCTATAGAACTGTGAGACAGTATAGTTGTGCTTTTATAAGTCACTAAAGTTGTGGTAATTCGTTATGGCAGTAATAGAAAACTAATACTGAAGCCTGAAGGCATTTGCATAATATATTCAAAGGGCTGAGAAAAATGAACTGTTAACCTAGAATTCTATAATTAGCTAAGCTTTTATTTTGCCTTAATTCTTTTTTTTTCTTTCTTTTTTTTTTTTTTTCGGTACACGGGCCTCTCACTGTTGTGGTCTCTCCTGTTGCGGAGCACAGGCTCCAGAGGCGCAGGCTCAGCAGCCATGGCTCACGGGCCCAGCCACTCCGCGGCATGTGGGATCTTCCTGGACCGGGGCATGAACCCGTGTCCCCTGCATTGGCAGGTGGACTCTCAACCACTGCGCCACCAGGGAAGCCCTTGACTTAATTCTTGAATAAAGACACTCTCAGACCACTGAAGACTGAATTTACCAACAAAAGATAAACTCTTACTTAAGGAATTTAAAATGTAAAGGATATAATTCAGGGAGGAGGGAAAAAACAAAGAAAAATCTAAGCTTCAAGAAGTCATGGTAAACAAAAAAATGGTAAATGTGTAAATGGTAAACAATCACTGTCTTTATAAACAACTAATAATTTGTGGAATAAAATAACACTGAAATAAAATACTGAAAAAATGAACCATGTAAAATGTTGGACTAATGAATGTAGTTAAATAGTTAAAGGGATTTAAAGTCCTTGTGTCATTCAAGAGATTAGCATTATTAAGGGAAGCCACTAAAAGAAGGGAAGTAAAGTACCTAACTTCTAAATAGTAGACCAAAACTTTAAAAATGAAAAAAAAAAAAGAATTAAAAAATCCAAAAAAGGCAAATCAGGGAAGACGGAAAAAAAGAATCAGAGGGAAAAAAAGTGAGACAACACAAAATGGAAGAAATAGTTCCAAATACGTAAGTGATCATAATATGTGTAATTTGAACTAAACTTGCTAGTTAAGTCACAGATAGATTGGATTTTAAAAATCCAACTACAGAGCACCTAAATACATAAAGCAAATACTAACAGACATAAAGGGAGAAATTGACAGTAGTACAATAACAGTAGGGGACTTTTAACACCCTACTTACATCACTGGACAGATCATCCAGACAGAAAATCAATAAGGAAACATTGGCCTTAATTGACACATTAGACAAAATGGAATTAATAGATATATATAGAACATTCCATCCAAAAGCAGCAGACTATACATTCTTTTCAAGTGTACATGGAACATTCTCCAGGATAGATCATGTGCTAGGCCATGAAACAAGTCTCAGTAAATTTAAGAAGATTGAAATTATACTGAGCACCTTTTCCAACCAAAATGGCATGAGACTAGAAGTCAATTACAAGGAAAAAACTGCCAAAAACACAAACATATCGAGGCTAAATAATAGGCTACTAAACAACCAGTAGGTCACTGAAGAAATCAAAGAGGAAATTTTAAAATGCCTGGAGACAGATGAAAATGAAAACGATCCAAAATCTATGGGACACAGCAAAAGCAGTTCTAAAAGGGAAGTTTATAGTGATATAAGCCTACCTCAGTAAACAAGAAAAATCTCAAACAATCTAAACTTACGCCTAAAGGAATTAGAAAAATAAGGACAAACAAATCCCAAAGTTTAACCTTAAGTTAAAGAATGTTATTAGGGATAAATGACTACTCAATAACAAAAGATTCAATTAACTGGGGATAGATATAATGATAGGCATATAATGATGGTAACTGAGGTAATAGCATAGCCTCACACTATATAAAGCAAAAACTGACAGAATTACTGGCAAAACTGACAAACCCACTATCTTAGAGATTTAACACAGCTCTCTCAGGACCTAGTAGACACTCAGTTAAAAAAATAGCAAGACTATAGAGGATTTGAAGAACACAGTTTTAACCTAATGAACATATACAGAACCCTCCACCCAGCAATTAGAGAATATATATTCTTCTCAAGTATACACAGAACAATTATACATATTGACCATATTCTAAGTTCAACAGTTTTAAGATATTCTCTATTGGACTGTGTTCTCTGACCATCATCCATCATGTAATTAACTTAAAAATCAATTAAAAAAAAATAGCTTAAAAATAAATACATTTGGAAATAAGATATACACTTCAAAATAACATCTCATGGGTCATGAAAACTTAACAGAAATTGGAAAATATTTAGAACTGAACGTTAATGAAAATATTACTAATACAATTTTTGACATAAAACTAAAATAGTACTTAAGTTATAGAACCTTAAAGCTTATATTAAGAAAATCTACAGGCATAAATTAATCAGTTAAGTAACCAATTTAAGGTAAGAAAAGAAAATCAGGGGCTTCCCTCATGGCACAGTGGTTAAGAATCCGCCTGCCAATGCAGGGGACATGGGTTTGAGCCCTGGTCTGGGAAGACCCCACATGCAGCAGAGCAACTAAGCCTGTGGGCCACAACTACTGAGCCTGTGTGCCACAACTACTGAAGCCCATGTGCCTACAGCCTGTGCTCTGCAACAAGAGAAGCCTTGACAATGAGAAGCCTGTGCACTGCAACAAAGAGTAGCCCCCGCTCGCTGCAACTAGAGAAAGCCCACAAGCAGCAACAAAGACCCAACACAGCCAAAAATAAATAAATAAAATAAATAAATTTTTAAAAAATTAAAAAAAAAAGAAAATCAAAATAAACTTGAATAAAAACAGAAAATAAATAAACACATACAACAGAGAAAAGTAATAAAGTCAATAGCAGTTTCTTTGCAAAAATTAAAAAAATAGACAAAACAATTTAATGCTAATACATTGAAAATTTAGACAAAATATAGATTTTCTTAGAAAAAACAACTTACCAAAATTGAAGAACTAGAAATCCTGAATTTTCTAGTATCTATTAAATAAGTTGAATTAGTAATTAAAATTTTTCCTAACAAGTAAACAAGTAAATACAACAGGCTAAATGATTTAACTAGTGAGTTCGCCCGAATCTTCAAAGAACAGATAATTCCAATCTTCTGGAATTATAAACATAAAATCTTCTAGAGAACAGAAATAGGGAACCCTCCCCAACAAATTTTTCAGAGCTAGTTTAACTTTGATACCAAAAATAGACAACAGTACAAGATAGGAAAAGTACAGACTGCTTCATTTACGTTAATAAATAGATGCACAAATTCTCATCAAAGTATTAATAAATGTAATTCAGCTCTTTATAAATAAATCATGGTCAAGTTGGGTTTATCTCAGAAGTGCAACGATAGTTTAACTTTAGAAAACCTAAAATGTAACTTACCATATAAATATATTAAAGGGTATGCACATTTCAATATATATAGAGAAATCATTTGGTAAAGAATTCATAAAAGGATATCTACCAAAAACCTAGAGCAAGTATCGTATTTCATGGTAAAACATTAGAGTGATTCCCTACAAAATCAGGAATGAGACACTGGATGCTTCCTATCACCTTCAGCAGTGCATTAGAGCTCCTGTCAAACACATTAAAGAACAAACAAAAAACACTAAAAATGGAGAAACAAAAATGTCATTAAATCACAGAAAATATGATTGTCTATAGAAAATCCAAGAAAATCTGGAGACAAATTATTAGAATTAATAAAAGCACTCTGCAAGATTCTAAATAGAAATTTATATAAGTCAATTCCATTTCTATGCATGAAAAACAATAAATGTAAAGGCTTTTTTTTAAACCAATATAATAGCAACAGCAAAAAATAAGGTAACTAGAATTAAATTTAACAAAAGATGTACAAAAACTTCCTGAAAAAAATTACAAAACGTCATTGAAAAGTATTAGAGAAGACCTAAATAACTGGAGAGATATACTATATCCTCACTGAGAGGAAGACAATATAATAGCAATGTCTGTTCTCCAAAAATTAATCTTATCAATTCAATATAATTTCAATCAAAATCAGAGGAGATATTCTTCATAGAAACTGATGGAGTAATTATAAAACATATCAAACAAAAAGGCCCAAGAAGAACCAAAGCAATTTGAAGAAGAAAAACAAAGTGGAAGTGACTTGACCTACAACATATTATGACTTATTATACAATTACAGTAATTAAGATGTGTTATTGGTGTAGGGATAGACAAACAGACGAACTGAATAGAATAGAAAGCTCCAAAACAGACCTGTGCCTATATGGAAACTTGAGAATATATGTATCTCGAATATATATATCAAATATATATGTATTGAATACCCCCCAAAATACATAAATTTATATAATACATTTATATATTTGTATAGTTGCGATATATATCTCTCAAGTTTATATATTATATATACTATATAAATTTTATAAATATATAAAAAGTTCTGCAAATTTATGATGCACTTTTTCACATTGCAGGTTTTACGGTGTCAATACTTCTATGATACATTAAAATATTTTCAGTAAATATTTGCAATTAGAAGCTAAGTACCATTTAGAAATCAGAATTTATGTGGTAAAGAATACAATTGATTTCTTATTCAAGTTTCCATGTTCAAGTCTAAACTATTTGTTTCTTGCATTTTTGCTCACTGGTTCTTTTTATTTTCTGAGTATCATGTGACTATAAGCATACTTTTCTCAATATGGAGCCCTGAGTGTGTATATGTATATGAATGACAGAGGTAAAATTGCAGATCACTGGGAAAACAATGGACCAACCTCAGCAAGTGGTCTTGGACAACTGATTAAGGAAATGGAAAACAGCACATTAGGATCATGACCTAGGGAGGGTTCCCTAGATGCAGAGCCTGAGATGGGGATTCTTGTTCAAGTGACTTATTGGGAGAGTGCTCTCATGAATGTGGGAATAAAGGAAACAGTCTAAGGCAGGGGTGTCTTACAGTGCTGTCTCAGTTGAAGACTAGCTTTAGTCTGATTACATGGGGAGGCTCTAGAGCACACATAGTGCCATTAGAGTAAGTTGAACACTGTAGCAATGGTTGGCCTTTTTTTACTCTGATGTCAGTTATTGGCTGAGGTTTGTCCCTGGGGAAAGGAGTGGGAGCCTTCTAGCAAGCTGGCTCCTGTTAGCCCTGCAATTCGTCAGAGAAGGGGGCAGCTGAAAGTTATCAGCCAGCACTCACAGCAAGTAGGGGAATGGGTGTACTGGCCAGATGAATGGAATACATTTGACCAGTACAGGTGGGAAAGAGGGACAAACTGTTCTGATTTGCCTGACCTTCTGGGTTTTAGCACTGAAATTCCTACATCCTGGGAAACCTCCCAGGACACACAAAAAAATCCTGATCGGGCTTCCCTGGTGGCGCAGTGGTTGAGAGTCCGCCTGCCGATGCAGGGGACGCGGGTTTGTGCCCCGGTCCAGGAAGATCCCACATGCCGCGGAGCGGCTGGGCCCGTGAGCCATGGCCGCTGAGCCTGCGCGTCCGGAGCCTGTGCTCCGCAAGGGGAGAGGCCACAACAGTGAGAGGCCCGCGTATGGCAAAAAACTAAAAAAAATTAAAAAAAAAAAAAAAAATCCTGATCTTTTATGATCGGCGTGGGAAGTTGGGGGAAAAGTACAAAACCATATATCCCCCAAAATAGAGGCTGAAAGCAACACTGCTTATTGTGTCAAATGGATACAGCACAGATTATTCGACTTCTATAGTCTCTGTCGTTGTTTTTTCCCCCCGTTCACTGATATTGGTAACCATGATTTACAGTTCACAGGAGTGATCATCCATTGTTGCATCATTCTGAGGGATGCGACCAAAGTGTGCGGTTTAAGTGCATTGTAATCATAAACATTAGCAATACATCTTTGGCTTTGCCTATGGACTAACCATTGTGCCTCATGCAAGTTAAATTTTTTAACGTTATGAGTGTGATGATCATGTTTTATAAGAGAGTGAGTATAATACCAGCAACAGCATGATGACATCACTGAAAGAAAGCTCAACGACTGTGTAATAGTAATTACATATGGAAGGACAATGTAACTGATTATGAAGGTACATAACAAAAACAGAGCATACTGTGCAATATGCAGAAAAGAGTTTGGGATGTGTATGGCGGAGAAGGGGATGTAAAAGCACATATGGAGACTGAAATTTACAAGTCCAGGATGAGACAGATAGGTACTTCAAAATCAATCAAAAGTTTGTTTAATTTCTCCCAAAGACACCAATGCTCAGTTGAAAATAGTGGCTGCTGAATTAGCTTGGGCGTATCACATGAATCAATATGCATTATTGTATCGTGCCTTTCATTGCTCTACGGAACGGAGTAAGGTTTTATTTCCTGATTCAGAAAATGTCTCCCCTAGCTCTTAAGGTAATTTTACTTGAAAAATGGAGTTTCAAATTGTCTTCTTGATGTCTAAGATTTTAATGAAACCACAAACACATAAAACAAAGTGTGTTATATCTGTCCAAAGACAAAGTAGACTTGGCTTATTTATTTGCTTTCAGGGCAAATGTTAATTTTGACAAATTCTATTCAGTCTCTAAACTTCTTACCAAAGAAAATGAAACGATCTCATCGACTAAACGTCTTATACAGAACACTGTTTAAAGAGGGGTGTGGTTTGCTTACCTGCGATACAGAAGTTTTCATAATGAAAGTGTCTGGGCATTTCAGCTACCTCAAAATGTGCGGAAGCATTTAACGACATTTTTGACTATAGAAATGGCAGGAGACAGCTTCCTTAAACATGTACCTACAAGATGGCGATCATTGTTGCCAGCCATAGAAAAGACGTTATAATGTCAGCCTGCCATAAAATCATATTTTCAAAGCGTGGAACAAGAAGAATGTCCTGCTCCAATTTGGCAATACATTGAGGATGAGAACGGAGAGAAGAATTACAGTGAAACAGAAATAAACATGCTGGTTCTCCAAAACTGTCTGATAATCCTTGAAGAGGTCATAAGAAGTCTAGAAAAGGATGAACCATCTGAATCTCAATTATTCAATGTTATATGCAGGTTGCGACAAAAACTTCAAACAGAAAAAAAAAGACTAATTTTTGGAAATAAGACTTTCAGAACTTTAAAAAAAATGTCCCTAGAAAAAAGTAACCAAATTAAACAGGACTTTCTGAATTTCTTCACTAAAACTGTAAATTTATTTGAAATCTAACTTCAATTTCACAAGTTCAAATTACCTCTATGCTTTAAAACCATTTTTTCTGGGGAAGAGAGGTTTAACTTATGATCACATACAATGTGCTTCAGAATGTTTTAAAAACAATGGGCATTTTAGATATAGAAATGGTTAATTTATAGATGCAAAGGACCTGATTGACAAACAGTTGGTTTACCAAAGCAAGTCTGTAGATACAAAATGGGTGGACATTTTGGAGAACCAGAAACAAATTCCTACAAGTTTAAAAACGTGCTGCACTAGTAATTAAAATCCTAACTGTTCTATGCTCAAACACTTTTGTTGAGGGAATGTTTAGCTTGATGTCATCTGTGCCAACAAGAATCAGTGCAATGCAGGCAGAGGAACAGAGCTGCAAGTCAAAACTAATTTTATATTTGTCTGTATTTGGTTTTACCATTACATAAGAGAAAAGATGTCCTAAAGGCTCCAGGCAGTTCAGAGAAATATTGATGAAAAAGGAAACAAAAAGAATAAAAAATATCCCACTCTATCATGGGACAGAAACATATCATTTCTTAAAACTGTAATAGGAGTATTATCTGTTTAACAAGTTCTACTGTATATATACTCTCCTTCATAAAATTCCTACATTTATGTATCTTAATATACATATAGAATATAGAATAATATAGGCTACAAAATTTGGATATGTGATAAAGAGTTTAAGAAAGAGTTAAAATAAGTTGCTGAACCAGAGGACAGGAAGAAACATAAAAATATTATGCTGTATAGCACAGGGAGATCAGCTCGGTGCTTTGTGACCACCTAGAGGGGTGGGATAGGGAGAGTGGGAGGGAGAAGCAAGAGGGAGGAGATATGGGGATGTATGTATATGTATAGCTGATTCACTTTGTTATACACAGAAACTAACATTGTAAAGCAATTATACTCCAATAAAGATGTTTAAAATATATATATATATTATGCTATAAATTTTTCTCACAAATTATTTTCTTAATTTGTCCTTCTATTAATTATTATTAGTTGCCACTTTTAATGAGTCCTATTGCTATTTTAAGTAATAGCATTTATGCAACAGAAAAAAATACAACGGAATATATCATTGCAAGTAAAAACTTATTTTTCGTGTGTTTATGTTAATATATGTGTCTAATTATTATGTATTTTCACACCCATCCATTTGGCAAAAATAAAAAAGACATTTCCAAATGTTAGCAAGGTTGTTTAGAAAAGAAAACCTTATCAGCTGCTTGTGGAGCATAAGCTGGCACAACCACTTTGTGAAATAATCTGGCAATATCTAGCATATTACTTTTCCATCGCTGTGGAACAAAATACCAGAAACCTAGTGTCTTAAAACACATTTATTATCTCACAGTTTCTGTGGGCCAGGATTACGGGCACAGCTGAGCTGGTTCCTCTGCTCAGGGTCTCACAAAGCTGCAATCAAGGTGTAAGTCACGTTGTCTTCTCATCTGGAGGCTTCACTGGGGAAGAATCCACTTCCAACCTGTCTCAGGTTGTTGGCAGAATTCATTTCCTTGTGGTTGTAGGGCTGAGGGCCCTGGCTTGCTTACTGGCTATCAGCTGGAAGCTGCACCCAGGTGCTAGAAATCATCTGCAGTTCCCTGCCACGTGGCCCTCTCCATAGGCAGTTCTCAACATGAAAGCTCGCTTCTTCAAGGCCAGCAGGAGAGTGTCGAGCTCTGGTCTGCTAAGACAGAGACTTATAATGAAATGTAATCATCCTTGCCATATTCTATTGGCCAGAAGTAAGTCAAAGCTCCCACCCACACTCAAGGGGTAGGGATTATACAGGGTAACAGCAAGGGGCAAAGATCACGGGGGCCATCTGAGAATTCTGCCTGTCACATCTCGTAAGGTTAAAGATGCAATGTCTTAGGATCTAGCAGTTTCCCTGTACACACAAAGACATGTACAAGAATGTTCACAGCAGTGTTGTTTGTAATAGCAAAACTACTGTTCTATAATTTAAAATTAAAAATAAATTTTAATACAAAAAGATATAGTCAGAGAGACATTAGCTAACAAAACATCATGTATGGTATGATAACATTTTTGTAAAAGTAATGTATATATAGGAATTCTGCTTCAGCAACGGGCTACTGTTGTTGTCTTGAACAAATCCTCCCACCACAGAGAACAGCTGGACAAAATATAAAAAACATTAAGGCACTGAAGAGCTACCACAGCAGTGAGAATCTGTGGATCCAAGATCTGGAAGAAAAGAAAGGGAACCCATGAGAGGTGAGCCTGATGTTTGCTGTTACTTTTCCACTTGAAGTGATTGCTAATTCTGAAAGCAGTGGCTGAAAAACTGAGTAGAGCTTTTGACTGTCTCATGGGGCTGAAGAGGTTGGGTCAAGGAAGAGAGGCCCTCATAAATACCCCAGACTTTTGGTCCAGACCCTCACGGGATACTCTAACTAGGAGTAAGGGTGAACTAGAAAGAAACTAGTTTTCACAAACACTAAAGTCCAGCTCTGAATAATATTAGCTCCTGATTGGAATAAAGTGATCTGTCCTCAGCTTAGCTGCGGTCACGCACACTTGCCTCCAAGTCTCTCACTTAGAACACATTCCCTTTCCCCAGTGCCCTTGCTCAAACTCAGCTCATCCTAGAAAACACACCGTTAGTGGGGAATACTGACGTAGCAGAAAGAGATCCAGGACAAATGAACATCGCATAGCCTAGGATTCAGGCAGTAAGGCCCTCTCTCCCACACTTATGTTACAGAGCTACCCCATTTCTTTCACCTTGCTTCTCCGTGGGTGTTTAGATTGATTTGACAAACCAGGTCGCATGTGAGACTGTATTCTGTGACCTTTGCTTGGCTGGCTTCAGTCTTTCTTCTTTTGAAGCCACTGCTCAAAAACAATTCGATTAAGCTCAAAGAGAATTCCATCAGATTTAACAGTAACAACTATTTGTCCCAAATTTTCGTCTGAGAGCATTTATTGAGTAAAGCAAGCATTTGTGTTTCATTTAATTTCTTAATGATTTTTGATACTGCTTATATACATTATCAGGCAAAGGGGACGGGAGAGAACTAAAAAAGGAAATACCCATAAGTTTCTCAAACATGCTGCATGTGAATGCCTTAGACATGAAGCGCGGACTTATAACTCTTTTTTAGTAATCCCTCAGGCTTCATTCATTCCATTATTTACTCAGTAAACGTGTATTAGGTAACAAGCCTGTCAGAGGCTATAGACAGAGGTGAGCAAGGATCGATCCGCCCTGGAAGAGCTTCGAAGACAAGTTTGTAGACATAACTTTGCAATTCAGCCTAAGTAGTACCATTTCATTGTCACTCCAGAATGACTCTCCAACCTTCGCCACTAACTGCGAACCTTGTCAACCAGACCTCCTTCCCGACTCCAGACTCTCCACTGGTTCCCGGCTAACCGCTGGCGCTTCGCGAGGACGGTTGGAAGACTACATCTCCCGGCAGCCTCTGCAGCAGGGTGGTGGAGAGGCGCGCGCAGGCGCGCGGGCCGGCCCCCGCGCGCAGGCGTACTGCGAACGCCGGCTGAGCTGGGTCTCGCTGTGCTGGGTGCGCGGCGGTGTTGGCGAGCGAGGCCTGGTGAGCACCGCTGAGGCGCGAGCTGGGTCTTCGAGGTTGTGTGCGGGAGAGGCACGGCAGGCGAGCGAGCGAGCCAGAGGCTCACCCCAGCAGTGGCACCGGGATTGGCTTCCTTGAACTTGGTGAGTGCGGGGCCCAGGCGGCCCCCGGCCCCTCCCCCTCCCGCCGGGGACTCCGGCGGATCCGGTTGTGTGCGGGGGAGGCCCCGCGGTGAGGGCGGGCCGCCGGCAGTGCTCGAGCTCGGGTTCCTGGGCCTGGGCGCTCGTTGCGCGTCCGTGCGTCACGGGCCAGGCAGTCCCAACGGCCGCGCGGTCCGCTGAGAGGACGGTGGGGGTGGGGAGCACTGGTTCGCCATCGGGAACGCCGGTGGAGGCGAGGCGAGGCGGGGCGAGGCGGCTCGGTAGCGGAGCTGGAAGCAGCGTCGGGGACTGCGGGGCGCCGAGGCAGCGGGGCGGAGAGGAGGGAGTGCGGAGCCAGCGCCGCGGCCCGGCGCGAGCGAGCTGGAGGCGTGGGTGGGCCGCACGGAGTGCGGTGACTGAGGCAGGAGAGAGCAAGGGGTGGGGGGCGTGTAAAAATCCTAACCG
>NW_020175533.1:2147985-2237762 GCF_003031525.2 Neophocaena asiaeorientalis asiaeorientalis | reverse complement strand
GGAGGACTGCAGTTTACAGATGTCATAACAACATGGGCCTGAAGCGTCTGACAGGGGTGTGGTAATTATAGGAATGACAGAACTTCGTCTGCACACAGCGTGTGTCAGTGGTGATGCAAGGGAAGCGGCGAGGTATTCGATTAAGCTCAAAATGGGAGGATGAAACTGAAGGATGACTGGAGTCTGGGAAGTCGTCATGAAGGAATGTTTTAGGTTTGAATGGAAGTTATATGTAATGTTCCACTTTTAAGCTCACGATGTCAAAATAGTTAATTTTTTAAGGTTTAAATTCAGAATAAACAGTTGGCAAGTATTTTTTTCTAAAACATACTATTAAATAACGTTTCTACCTTTTTCAAGCCTTTTTTCGTTTAGTGAGCACTGCCTTAAAAACCCCTATTTCTTCGCAGTAGATGAGTGATTCCCCGCCCCGCCGCTCCCCCCCCACCCCGCACGTTGCTTCAAGGCTCATTCTTGACATTGTTTTTTTCTTAACTTGTTCTTGTGTTTGTGATATTTTGAAAGTAATTCACAAGCTAGTCCCCCTCCATTTTAAAGATTGAAGAGATGAAATTTTAACTTTTCAAAGCAAATGGAGAATGAACTCTATTGTACTTTTACTGAAGTAATTTATTCTTGGAAGTCACTTTTATGTGTAATACCGGATTTTAAGGTGGAGAACATGAGGAAAGGTAAAGGAATGAACATTTATTGAGCTCCTTTCTAGATATTGTGCTAAATACTTTTTGTACAGTAAAACGTTAATGCTTACAGTAACTCTGAAGTATGTTATTTTTTCCTTTTCTGCAGATTAAAGCTTCGAGGGTCAGAGAAGTTAGGTAACTTACCTAAGGTGTTCCAGCTCTTGTTAGAACCAGCCTTAGAACCAGAATCACTGCTAATTTAGGAATTTTTTCTCCTCTCCTTGCATACTTCTTGGTTGCGTTTTCTTTATTTGGTCCATTAATTCAGCGAATACTTGGAGTGTTCATAGGCCCTGAGACTGGGGATGTAGACATGATCAAGACACTGTTCTTTTTTTTTTAAACATCTTTATTGGAATATAATTGCTTTACAATGGTGTGTTAGTTTCTGCTGTATAACAAAGTGAATCAGCTATACATATACACATATCCCCACATCTCCTCCCTCTTGCATCTCTCTCCCACCCTCCCTATCCCACCCCTCTAGGTGGTCACAAAGCACCGAGCTGATCTCCCTGTGCTATGCAGCTGCTTCCCACTAGCGATCGTTTTTACATTTGGTAGTGTATATATGTCCATGCCACTCTCTCACTTCTTCCCAGCTTACCCTTCTCCCCTCCCCGTGTCCTCAAGTCCATTCTCTACGTCTGCATCTTTATTCCTGTCCTGCCCCTAGAAGACACTGTTCTTGTGTCATGGAATTTATAGTGTTGCAGGGAAGACTAACAAATAATGAGTAAAAATATTGACTGCATGACATTTTATCAGTCAAAATTGAGCAGAAACTGTACTAAATAGCAAAGGAAGTTCAAATGGAATCAGACGACATAAGCCTTGAGGAGTTTACTGTTGAATTAATGATAAAGTCTTGATGATTTATGATTTAGTCTTTTTAAGTCTTGTCAGATTGTTTCTAGAAGTATGTATGCTTTGTATAAAATCAACTAAGACTTTTGGCCATGGAAGTAAAGGTGACTGACATAGTGATGATAAAGATAATTCCCTGTTAATCTCTTTGTTTTAAGGTTTCTGTACTTTGCAAGGTATTCTGAATTCAGCCATAATAGTGGAAGAAAACATTGGAAATGGTAAACAATTCAATTAGCTGATTGGGGGCTGACTTGCCTCTATTCTTGCTGCAGTGAGCAGGAGGTGGCCCCAGGATAATGAGGGAACAGATAGGACCTTCATTAGGAAATTTTAAGTCCTTGCAGTGAAAGAGCAGGGATGAAGACTCGTGGAACGTACAGTTTTTTTTGTTTTTGTTTTTTTTTTTGCGGTACGCGAGCCTCTCACTGTTGTGGCCTCTCCCGCTGTGGAGCACAGGCTCCGGACGCACAGGCTCAGCAGCCATGGCTCACGGGCCCAGCCGCTCCGCGGCACGTGAGATCTTCCTGGACCGGGGCACAAACCCGTGTCCCTGGCATCAGCAGGCGGACTCTCAACCACTGTGCCACCAGGGAAGCCCCCGTACAGTTTTTTGTTTGTTTTTAAAGATGATAACGACCCTACATGACAGACCTTAGTGACAAAATGGTTCTGATCTAGTGTAGTAGACTAACTGGGACAGTTCTTGAAAGCAGGCAATAATCCAAAATGTGGATAATGGGGATAATCTCCTTCACATAACAAGAATAATGCTGCTCTTCATATACAAAGATAAGTCTGCTTACTCATCATGATTGATTTTTCAGCATGAGGAGGGATATGTGCTGAGTTGTCCATGAGTCTCCGTATTCTGTGACCAGCAAGGCAGCTTGGGGTCAAAATGGGGGTTTTTAGCTAGGGAGCAGAAAGACAAGCAAAAGGTACTAACATCTGTTGATGGCTCAAGCACTGCATCAGGTGTTTTCACTTAATTACCCTTGCAAAACCACTTTGAGAAGGTGGCTACAGGTACAGGATGGTTAGGTAACTTGCCCTACTTCACAGAATAAGTGATGGAGCTGGTATTCAATCACAGGGCTATTTGTACTATGTTCACATCAATCATTAAAGCTTGATTTTTGTCTTGGTTTGCAGTGCAGTCTCCAGCAGAACAAACTAGATGCAGTTTGTTTAACATCATGAAATGATATTGTGAAGATCTAATTTACTAAAAGCTGAAGGGCTATTGGAGTTCCTTGCTTTACTGCCATTAAAAAATACAGTTTTTGAATTAGAATATTCTCTGAAAACAACTGTCCCCTGTCCTAGCTTCTGCACTTTAGAGGCCACCAATTTCCTTTCTTTAGCTGTTTCCTCTTTCATATTTATAAATAACTTCTATTGCTATTTCTTGATACAGCAGTTTTAGACATTATCTATTGACTTTCCTCCACATTTACACACTGCCTCTCCCATCCTTTTAGTATAGTTATCACAGGTGTTTATTAAGTCAACGTTCAGTTATAACTATGTAAATGTTTATAGCTGAACCATGTAGTATATTATGATATCATTTCTTCTCTTAACCAATTTTTGTTTTTCCAGGAGTAACACCTTTTTTCCCCACTTCCATTTCCATGAGATTGCTGTCCTGGAACCTTCTGTCCTTTTAATGCAATCTGGACTGGTTACTTTCTAGGTATACTTCACAGCTGTTATCCTGGAACTTTTCTTTATGTCGCCCTTAAAATTCTCTTTGCCCTTCTCCTGCATTGGATCTCCTGTTTCCCATATTTTCTTAACTTACAGAGAAAGCGTACCTGGGAAGTGAAAACTTTCTGAGATCTTGCATGATTGAAAAAAATCTATATTCTACCTTAGCATTTCATCAGTAATCTGGCTGGGTATAAAAACCTAGGCTTAAAAAGTTTGGAAGTCATAGCTCCATTGTTTCCTGCATTTTAATGTTGCTGTTGAAGTCCAAAGGCGTTCTTTTTCTTCATTTGTATGTGACCTTCCCTGTCTTCTCCAATCTCCAGAAGCTTTTAGGGTATTATTTTTAACCCCTGAAATTCCATAATATCCCTAGATTTGATTGTTTGTTTGTTTGTTTTTTTTTTCATTTAAGGGCACTTGATGGACCCTTACAAGCCGGGGATTTGTGTCCTTTAGTTTTGGGAAATTTATTTATTATTTATTATTATTATTGGGGCCTTGGGTAAAAAGAGTTTGAGTTAATTATGCTTCCCAGTTCTTGACACTATCATCAAACTATACAAGGTCCTTTAAATTTTTCTTTCATTTCTGAGCCCTACTTCCATTACCCTTTCTAGTAGGCACCCACTGCATTGTGGCTGATACATTCCTTGATTGTATGTGAATCATTGTGAAATATGTAGTGCGTTTTGTGTATTTAGTTTATATATTGTGTTATAGACCTTGTTCTGTTTCTTACTCTTTTTACTCAGCATTGTTTGGAGACCTTTCTGTTTTGTTGTGTGTGCATATAGTTGCGTATAATGTAGAATTCCATAATGTGCATCTACCACATTTTACTTTTTATTCCCTAATCACTGACATCTGAGTTGCCTCTCTGGCATCACAAGTACACTGTGGTAAATATACTCTTACTTGTACATCCTTGTGGACCTGTGTGAGAAGTTCTTTGGGATGTATGCCCAGGAGTGGGATTCCTGGGTCATAGAATAGGAGAACTAGTTTATGTGCCTGCTAGCAGTGAGGAGTTTTCTTATTTGCCCACATCTTTGACAGTACTTGGTTTTATCTAACTTCTTAATTTTTGCTAGTCGGGTATAAAGTGGTATCTCATTGTTTTAATTTACATTCTCTGATAATTAATGAATTCGAGCATCTCTTGTATCCATTCAGGTTTTCCCTTTTGTTAATTGTCTGTTTTGTACTTTGTCTATCTTTCCTTTCCGGTCCCTGTCTTTTTTGTTTGTTTGTTTGTTTGTTTTGGCTGTGCTGTGCTGCGCAGCTTGCAGGATCTCAGTTCCCCGACCCAGGGATTGAACCCAGGCCACAACAGTGAAAGCCTGGAATTCTAACCACTAGGCCACCAGGGAACTCCTCCTGTCTTTTTTTTTTTGGTTTGCAGGAGTTCCTTGTGGAGGTCTGTTGGTTTTAGGAATGGAAAATATCTTTTATAGGCCTGTCATCTTTCTGTTAGTTTTGTCCATGGTGTCTTTCATTGAATGAATACGCTAAATTTGATGCATTGTTTCTTTGATAATCTTTCTCATTTGATTTTTTTGTCTTTCTTGGAATTTGTATTATTTGGGTCTTAGAATTCTTAGGTGGTTCTTTTAATTTTCTTTTCCTTCCTGTTTTCCATCACTTAGTCTTTTTGTTCTGTTTCCTGAGAGATTTCTTTAATGTTATCTTACAGCCCTTCTATTGAATTGTTAATTCCTATCCATATTTTAATTTCTTAGAGCTCATTCTTATGGTATCTTTATATTATTTTATAGACACTGTAGTCTTCTTGAGGACAGTATTAATGATGGTGTTTTGTTTTTTTTTTTTTTAAAGTTTTGTACCCCTCATTGCTCTGTTTCTTCGAAGTTCCTTTGTTTCCATTGCAGTCTTTCTCTGTAGAGGCTCTCCCTGGATGTCTGGTAAACTTACGGTTGTCCATTCCTATTTAAGAGTGAAGTGCTAAAAACTGAATTGGAAACTATAGGTGTGGCTTGTTAAAGGGTGGACAGGGAGCTGTGGCCATTTACAGGGGGAGGGGACTCTCATAGTTCTTTTCTCTTGGGCTTGTCAATTTCCTTGAGAAAGAGAGCCTCCAACTAACACAACATTGTAAATCAACTATACTTCAATAAAATTAAAAAAAAAAAAGTAAAAGAGAGCCTCCAGTCTTGCCTGGAGGATACACCTGGATGCCAAATTCTGAGAACTTGTCTTAGAAAAGAAGCTGGCGTTCTCACTGTTAATTGTGTTCATGTAATCCTATCTTTTGTATAGCACATCACCTACACTGGAGTCCCTCATTTTAGAGTCTCTCTAGTTTAGTTTCTTCAGAGTAATGCTCTCAACATCCATAGGGGCTTGGGGATGGACTGTTGCCTGGCTGTGCACAATGGAGGAGGAAGTCTGAATGTGATGGCTGTTTTGTAGACTTTCAGCTAACTTGCTAGTTTTTAGTCCTGTTCCTCACTCTACATTCAGATATGCCTGGGGTGGGGGGGCAGGGGCTCCTGTCTATGACGCTTCCTGCTTGTGGGCAGTGTGAATCAGCTTCTTTACAGGTGCTTAGGCTTCAGAGTTCTCCACTTCGCTAGTAAAATATCATTAGACCATCTTTTTAAAAAAATTATTTATTTGGCTACGTCGGGTCTTAGTTGCGGCACATGGGATCTTCGTTGCAGCATGCGGGGATCTTTCCTTGCTGCGAGCGGGCTCCAGAACACACGGGCTCAGTAGTTGTGGCACGCGGGCTTAGTTTCCCTGCGGCATGGGGGATCTTAGTTCCCCAACCAGGGATCGAACCCATGTTCCCTGCATTGCAAGATGGATTCTTAACCACTGGACCACCAGGGAAGTCCCAGGGCCATCTGTTTCAAGGCTTCTAAAAAGTTTTTGACATCTCATCTGTCACCTCTGATTCTCTCCTTTTGTGTTCTATCTTTGTAGTTCATCCTTTTTTTTAAAAAGATAATTTTGGTATGGATTAATCTACCAAATCCATCATTTTATTTCTTTACATGAACTCTTATATCTGGCCTGTTCATTCTTTCCATGGCATTTGAGTGTTGTACGCTTAGTACTTTGTTTAGTATTGAAGATTAAAATTAAATTTCTGAGCTTCGAGTTGTTAATATGTTTTGGGAGGAAAGCACATACATCCTGTAGGTGCTAAATCTTAATTTAAAACATTAAAACCCTTATAAGTGTACATGTAATAGATATATTAGATTCAGTAATGGATATGAATTGGATAAAGGCAAGTTTGCACTTTTTCTTTTCCCCCCCATGAAGGAGTCCATTATGCCATTTTTGGGGAAAGATTTCTCTCTAAAAATATCCAGCTATAAGGGGGAAGTAGTTTTTCCCTTTCATAAAGACCTGAAGTATTCAATTAGAACTTTGATGAAATAACAGCATGTTGAGTTGATAAAATTCTAGCCAAAAGTAAAGAAATTTAATGTTTTAGTTAGGCTGGGAAGCCTCATTGTAGTAAATATAATATATGCTTCCAGCTTTACTTTTTGAAAGTTTTTCTTATTGTATAAGTAGTATATTGCTTACTGTAGAAAATTTGGAAGATAAAGAAGAATATTAATTTCCACTTAAGATTTTTGTATTCTAAGTTATAAAATGTTTTAAAAAGTATAGAGAATAGTATAAATTGGGGTTTTATTCCTACCACCCCGATTTGTCATGTGTTAATGTTCTGTTTTTCCTTAGTTCGCAGTATGTTATGATTATGTCCCATAGCCAAGCCCTTGTTTTGGAATTTTTAGGTTTACAGTTTTTCATTGTAAGTTATGCTGCTGTGAATATTCTTCTACATACTGCTGATTTTATTGCCTTTGTGTACATTCCAAAAGTGGAATTACTGAATCTTGGGGTGTGAATTCCCCAAATCTTTGGTAAATATTTTCCTTTAAATGTTGGATATTGAGAATGTCTCTGGGGAACCTTACATGTTGGGAACCTGTAGATACTGGAAGTGAGGTCAGAATTCAGGGTCAAAGGTTTTTAGTAAACATCTCAGTTGAAGAAGGTCTGAAGCTGGGACATGAAAGAAAGTAGGGATTTCTATTAGGTTAATGGAGTTAGAGCTATGAGATGTAATCAGAGGTGAGCACCTACGAATCATATCTGTAGCATTGACTTCTCACAGAGGAGGGTTATTGCAGGGTTTTTCAAACCTTGCCTCCATTGAACGCAAGAATGTTGTCACTAAAATAAAGGTACTCTAATAATTTTACTGGGAAGAAATGGGTAGGATATTTTAAATGTCATTTTTCTTTCCTAATTTTTATTAAAATATTTTAAAGGGACCCACTGCTACTTGACTAGAAGTTAACAACAGATGAGTAATTAATATTTACAAATGGGAGAGCATGTACTCTGGGGTGCAGGCTCACACCTCTCCATTCTCCAATGAAAAAATAGGTTCAAAAAATATTCGCAACTGAACTGAAAATTTTTTATACTTAAAATTCATTTATGCTTAAATTCATAAACCTGTAACTTGCTTTTTTTGTAGTCATACTTTCTTGTGGTCTTTGGTTTTTTTAGTATTAAATACACATCATGTTTTCTAATAAAATTATACTCAATTTATATGATGGAATTAAGTATACTAACATTTTATAGTGTTGAACAAAGAATATTGTGAATGTTAAATATTCACAATGGTTAGGGGCTTACTGACTGCTTGGATTGACTCAGCACACTGAATATATATACCAGTATATATACTTGAATATAATAAAAACATAAAAAGATCTATACTCAGTGTGTTTTGGGAATAGATTGATGAGAAATGAAAAGAGTATCAAAGCCAAGGGAACTTGTAGGACAAAGAAGTTCAGATTTGATCTAAGTAGTGCTAAAAACTCATTTTAGGTCCTTAGGCATTGAAGTTATATAGTGAAAAAGGTGTTGAGATAAATCTGAGAGCTGTGCGAAGGATGAATTGAAGAGCAAAGAGACTGAGGTTAAGGAAGGGTGGTTAGAGCTGTTGCAGTTATCTAGCTGTAGGATGACAGGGACCTGGATCAGACTGGTGGCAGTGTGAATAGATAGGAATAGATAAAATCACTCTGGATGGAATAATAAGCAAAATTTGATAATTTTAACTAAATAGACATGAAGGGGAAATTGGGAGATTTCCTTTTGGAAGAGTAGAGTACATTTCTAGCCTTCAGTAGGTGTTCTGTAGGAGTTGTTCCACGTGTAGATGTATTTCTGGTGTATCCGTGGGGAGGAAGGCGATCTCTGCGTCTTACTCTTCCGCCATCTTCAAGGTCCCCTGCATCTTGTTTTTAACTTTATTGCTTTTTTGGCTTTATTTCCCTAGAAAACAAGAGGAAAATGGGGCATAATGGCTTTAATTTTAAAGGCTTCTGATTCCTGAGAGAGTGAAAAGTTATTGACAATAACTTAAGTTTTTCAATTAATCACTTAGGTGATAATATCCTAAAAATATTTGCTTAGGATAAATTAATTTTCCCATACTATTACATGTTTTTTTGAAATCATAAACCTCTATAGATTTTATTTCATTTGTTATCTAAGCTCTCTTCAATCCAACTGAAGCCTACATTTCAGCTGTATTTTGCATTATTTTCCAATAAAACTTTTGCTCTGCTATAGTGATTTTGAGTTGCATGCAGATGCATATCAGAATTCACTTGGGAGTCTTTAAAAGAAAAAACAACACTAGAGACCTCGTGTTTGCCTCAGACCTATTCATCAAACTCTTTGGAAGGACAGTTGAGGCGTCTTGTTTTTGAAAAAGCTCTCCCACTTGGCAAACATAATCTCTTTCCCCTGCTAAGAGGGGAACCCAGTCTCATTTATGAATATCAGAGAAGAAATCTTCGATTTTTTTTAAAAAATATTGACTTTATTTGTTTGAGCAATTTTAGGTTCACAGTAAAATTGAATGGAAACTACTGAATTCCCATCTACTCCCTACGCCTGTACACCCAGGGCCCCCACCATTGACATTTCCACCAGAGTGGTACATCTGTTATAATCCAACCAACACTGACACATCATTATCACCCAAAGCCCATAGTTTACATTTGGGTTCATTCTTGGAGTTGTACATTCATTCTCTGGGTTTTGACAAATGTCTGCTGACATGTATCAGCCATTATAGTCCAACAGAATAGTTTCACTGCCTCCAAAATCCTCTGTGCTCTGCTGTTCATCCCTTAAACCCCTGGCAACCACTGATCTTTTAACTCTCTGTAGTTTTGCCTCTTCCAGAATGTCATAAAATTGGAATCATGTGACAAATACAATATCCACCCCTACCCCCAAAGAGGAGGGTATTTTATTAAATAATCAATCTTATGTGTGGATACTGATTTAGAAATTTTTAAGAAAACTAACAGAATTAAAAAGAATGATACACTGTGACTATTAAAAAAAAGTAAATCCAGATAAGGACAACATAAGAAAAAAAATACAGGCCATTATCCTTGAGGAACACATATGCAAAAATCTTGTGGGAAGCAGCCACATAGCACAGGGAGATCAGCTTGGTGCTTTGTGACTACCTAGAGGGTTGGGATAGGGAGAGTGGGAGGGAAGGAGACGCAAGAGGGAAGAGATACAGGGATATATGTATATGTATAGCTGATTCACTTTGTTATAAAGTAGAAGCTAACGCACCATTGTAAAGCAATTATATTCCAATAAAGATGTTGGAAAAAAAAAAGAGTCATACGCAATGAGGCGAATGGGATTTATCCTTGGGTTACAAGGATGGCTCAACATATTCAAATCAATTAATATGATACACTACATGAACAGAACGAAGGATAAATGTCATGATCATCTCAATAGATGCAGAAAAAGCATCTGACAAAAATTCAACATCCTTTCATGATAAAAACTCTCATCAAATTAGGTGTAGTAGGAATGTATGTTAACATAATAAAGGCCATATCTGAGAAGCCCACAGGTCTTTTATCAAAAAGACAGAAGATAATAAATGCTGACAAAGATATGAAGAAAAGGGATCTCTTGTGTACTGTTGGTGGGAATGTTAATTAGTGCAGCTTACTATGGAAAACAGTATGAACTTTTGTCACATAATTAAAATTAGAACTGCTGTATGATACAGCTCGTCCACTTTTGGCTATATATCCAAAGGAAATCAGTTATCTCATAGAGAGAGTTGCACTCCCATGTCATTGCAACATTATTCGCGATATAACAAAGACAAGGAAATAATCTAAGTGTCTATAGATGGATGGAAGGGTAAAGAAAATGTGGCATAAATGTAAAATGGAATATTATTCAGCCATAGAAATATGAAAATCCTGCCTTTTTAACTGTATAAATAGACCTTAAGGTCATTATGGTAGGTGATAAATCAGGCAGATAAAAATACTGTATGATCTCACTTATATGTGGAACATAAAAGAGTTGAACTCACAGAAGCAAAGAGTAGAATGGTGGTTGCCAGAGACTGAGGGGGTAGGAAAACTGAGATGTGAGAGGGTACATACTTTCAGTTATAAAATGAGTAAGTTCTGGGGGTCTAATGTGCATCGTGGAGACTATAGCAAATAATACCGTATTATATATTGGAAGTTTTCTAAGAGAATATATTTTAAGTGTTCATACCACAAAAAAGAGAAGACTATGTGATGTCATAGATAATTTAAATAGCTTGATTATGGTAATCATTTCACAGTGTATACGTATATCAAATCATCACATTATATACCTTAAATATGTACAGTTTTTATTTGTCCATTGTATTTGAATAAAGCTGGGAAAAACACAACGAAAATGGTGTTGATACACCTGAACATCCATATGCAAAAGACTGAAACTTGACCCAAACCTCACACCTTAAACAAAAATTAATTCAAAATAGATCGTAGATGTACATATAAAATGTTAAGGCCGTAAAACTTTTAGAGGAAAATGTAGGAGAAAATATTGATGACCTGAGATAGAAAAGAGTTTGCAGATGTGACACCAAAAGCATAAAAGATAAATAAAAATAATAAATTGGACTTTATCAAAGTTAAAATATTTAATTTGTGAAAGGTATGAAGAGAATGAAGAGGAAAGCTATAGGCTGCAAGAATATTTAAAAATCACTTATCTCACAATGTACTTATATTCAGAATATATAAGAGCTCCCAAAACTCACCAATAAGAAAACAATCAAAAAGTAGGCAAGGGCTTCCCTGGTGGCACAGTGGTTGAGAGTCTGCCTGCTGATTGCAGGGGACACGGGTTCGTGCCCCGGTCTGGGAAGATCCCACATGCCGTGGAGCGGCTAGGCCCATGAGCCATGGCTGCTGAGCCTGCGCATCAGGAGTCGGTGCTCTGCAACGGGAGAGGCCACAAACAGTGAGAGGCCCGCGTACCGCAAAAAAAAAAAGTAGGCAAAAGGATTGAACAAATGTTTAACCAAAGAAAATATATGGGTGACAAATAAGCACATAAAACGATGTTCATCATCATTAGCCATCAGCGAAATGGAAATTAAAGCCGCAAGATACCATTATACAAGCTGTTAGAATGGCTAAAATAAAAATATCAAATGCTGCTGAGGATGCAGAGAGACTGGAAATCCCATGCATTACTGGTAGAAATGCAAAAGAGTATAGACAATCTGAAAACAATTTGGCAGGTATTTTTAAAAAATCAGTTTAAAACATATATTTGCCATATGGCTCAGGCATGCCACTCCTGCTTAGGCTATGATAATTCATCTTCATACAGCAACCTGGACATCAATGTTTATATCTTTTCTACTTATGATCTCCTAAAAAAGGGAGTAACCTAATGTGATCAACAAACTGAGGTCCATCTCTACAATAGAAAACTATTTTGCAATAAAAGAGAATAGATTATTAACATGAGACAACTTGGCATTTTTCTGAGGGAAAGAAGTCAGTCTCAAAAAGTTATATACTGTATGATTCCATTAGTATGATGATCTCAAAATGACAAAGCTGTAGTGATGGAAAAAAGATCCATGGTTGCTGGGAGTTAAAGGTTGGAGAGAGTGTGACTACAAAATTATATCACAAGGGAGTTCTCTGAGGTGATGGAACAGTTGTATCTTGGTTGTGGTGATGGCTGAACAAATTTATACATGTGTTAAATTTATAGAACTGTATACAAAACAAGTCAATTTTAATGTATGTTAATTAAATAAAATTTAAATTAGTGTAAAAAAAAGATAACAGATAGAACTAAAAAGAATGATACACTGTGACCAAGTGTGTTTATTCCAAGAGTCAAAAATCATTGACTATTAAGAATTGTATTGGGGCTTCCCTGGTGGCACAGTGGTTGAGAGTCCGCCTGCCGATGCAGGGGACACGGGTTCGTGCCCCGGTCCAGGAAGATCCCACATGCCGCGGAGCAGCTGGGCCCATGAGCCATGGCCACTGAGCCTGCGTGTCTGGAGCCTGTGCTCCGCAACAGGAGAGGCCACAACAGCAAGAGGCCTGCATACCGAGAAAGAAAAAAAGTGTATTAATATATCACCATATTTAATATGTCAAAGGGGATAAACAGTGACCGTTTTAATAACTGCCAAAAGGCATTTGATCTAATTCAACACACATTTCAGGTTTTTAAAACTTCAATAAAATAGATATGGATGGGTGGTACTTAGATGTGATTTAAAAATATATATATATCTCAATACTATGACACGACTGGAGCTATAATAAATTGGTGATAGGAATGCATGATGTTACAGCCACTTTGGAAAACAGTTGGACAATTTCTTGTAAAGTTAAATATGTACTTACTATATGACCCAGCAGTTTCACTCTTAGGTTTTTACCCAAGAAAAATGAAATCATTTATCTAAACAAATGCCATATGTGAATGTTTATAGTAGCTTATTCATAATCACCCAAAACTGCAAACTAGATGTCCATCATCTGGTAAATAGATAAACAAATTGTGGAATACAATGGAATACAATTCAGCAATGAAAGGAATCAATTACTGATAAATGCAACAGTATGGAGGACTTTCAAATTAGTTAATACTGAGTAAAAGAAGCCACACACAGAAAGCTACCTGTTGTATGGCTCCATTTGTTTGACATTCTGGAGAATGCAAAATTATAGGGATCGATTGCCTGGGATTGGGGCAAGTGGATTTACTAGAAAGGGACCTGACAGAATTTTTTGTAGTGAGGAAAATGTCTATCTTAATTGTTGTGATATTTACTTAAATGGCAAATTTTACTCTATGTAAATTGTACCCCAGTAAACATGACCCTTTGAAAAATCCCCAGTATAAAGAGTGTCAGCTAAAGTATCAGAAACAGAATTCAGTAGTTGATTTAATTCAGTGGCTGGCTTTAAAAAATTAGCATATAGTAATGAATAATTTTCCTATAAACAAACAGTAGCCAGTTAGAATATAGTGGAAGGAAGCATCACATTTATCATTGTAACAAAAGAGATAAATGGAAATGCGTATTTAATTTCTGACCAAGAAGATAGAGTATTGTAAAGATGTTTCCTTAATCTGTGAATTGAATGCTATCTGAATATCAAAGGTTTTCTTTTTCCCCCCTCTTAAGACTGAAAGGATTATCTGGACCAAGGGTTCTCATTTACTTTTGGTCTCAGAACTTTACATTTATTGAGGACCCTGAAAAACCTTTATGTTATTGTGTATCTGCAAAATTACTGCATTAGAAATAAAAACAAAATTTTAAAACACAGGAATACACAGCAAACATCCCATTAGGCACCAGACTGATACCATCACATCACCACGCCTCTGAAAAACTTATGAGTGAAAATGAAAGAAGCATATAACTAAGAGTATTATGAAAATAGTGTTCATTGGAAGCATTTTTTTCACATATCACATTGTCAAATGTCAAAAATTTTGATTCAGTCGTGGGTTAGTGATGGTGATGGGGAACTGTTAACACTCATATTCACTGGTACATTGGTGCAATATTTTAGAGGGAACTTTTTGACAATATCAAAATTTTAAGTGAACATATTTTTCTTTAACATCTTTATTGGGGTATAATTGCTTTACAATGGTGTGTTAGTTTCCGCTTTATAACAAAGTGAATCAGAAGTGAACATTTTTGACCTTGAGGTTCCACTGTTTAGAATTCATTCATGGATACAATTGCAAAATATGTACAAATACATGAAAAAGAATATTGGTTACAGCATTATTTTTGACAGAAAGTTGGAGTCAAGCTTAATTGTCAGTTATGTGTAGGGTCTAGTTATGCTACAACAATTAATTACTATATTGTTAAAAATGATAAGGCTTTATAGGCGTTGGTATGGAAAGTTGTCAAAAGTTGAAGCAAAGTGCAGAACTGTGTATAGAATTGTTCTGTCAGTATACAGTAATAACCAAAAGGGTGTGTATGTGCTTGTATAACCACTTCTTGAAAGGATATACAGAGAACTTGATGGTGGTTACCTTTAGAAACAATGGGGGAGGTACACTTTCATTTTTCTTTTTATACCCTTCCATACTGTTTGCATTTCTTTTTTTGTTGAAATGTTTTGAAATTCAAAGGCACAAGTGCACTGTATGAATGGTAGGTAGAAATTATTAGAATGCTGGAGTCATTTGTTATTTCTTGGATACTGAAATCTAACCAAACAAGAAAGAAAAAGAAAACCAAGAGGCCTTTGCATTTCTCTTGTTACCTACCTCTTTTAAAGAACAGTTCCTCTAATCAAACTTGACTTACTACTGTTCTCATCAGTTGTTCTTTCTAACGTCTGTGCCTTTATTTTGTACTCTTCCCTGTTTCGTGGGTCTTTCTCTTTTAGCCTCAACTGATGATTCCTATCTATCCCTCACAATCTAGCTGAAACACCATCTTCTCTATGAAGCCACCCCTGATCAGTTTTGTCAGACAGGATCTTTTTTTGAACCTTTAGAGCTATTTATAGCCATGTCTTCACTACACAAATATCAGGTATGATCTATATATGGGCCAGACAGTGGAAGTATGCTTTCATATGTTATTTCTCTTTACCTTATAAGGTATTATCTCCATAGTGCAAATAAGGGAAACCCAGATTCACAGAAGTTTAGTACCTTCCCTTACATCTTGGTGCTAAGAAGTAAATTTGAAAATCGGGCTTCAAGGCCAGACATCTTCTCTGGACTTGCTTCTTACATCAATTTAATAAAAAGCAAATGAATAATTAATTTTTGTGTGACCATTTCTTTCCTTCTAGACTTTTTGTAGTTTAAAAATTTTTTTGAAATAATTTAAAGCTTACAGAAGAAATGTACAAAGCCCTCCTGTTTACCTTTCATCCACATTCCCCAGTTGTTCATTTTACCTTTTGCTCCATTTGCTTTATCATTTCTTCTCTCTGTATATGTGTACTATGTTCCCAACATTGCCTTTCCTTAACTGCTTGCCCTTCCAGCTCCATGTTGAATCTAGGCTTCCAATTATTTAAGTCTGATTGGTTTTGGTCTTATTAAACTTTATCCAGGTCTTGCCCTGTTACTATACTACTATACCTTTAACCTGAAACTTCATTGCAACACTGTTGCTGTTATGCTGTATTGTGGTATTTCAGAACCAAAATGCTGCCTGCCTCAGGAATCCAACTCTTCTCTGTGTCATTTCTCAGCACCATTAGTTATGATTCCTTCAGAATTATTTGCAAATTCTCATCTGCATTGCACCAATCTTTCAGTCCAGTCTGACGAAATACCACTGGGTGTATGTATTAGTCTGCTTGAGCTGCCATTAAAAAGTACTACAGATTGGGTGATTTAAACAACAGAAGTTCATTTTCTCATGGTTCTGGAGGCTTGAAGTCCAAGATCAAGGTTCCAGCAGGGTTGGCTTCCGGTGAGGCCTCTCTTCCTGACCTGCACATGACCACCTTCTGTTTCCTCACATGGCTTTTTCTCTGAGCACATGGCGGTGGGGCGGTGGGGGGCAGTGGGTGTAGATAGAGATCTCTGGTGTCTCTTCCTCTGATAAGGACACCAGTCCTATTGGATTAGGGCCCCATCCTTATGACCTCATTTAAGCTTAATTATCTGTGAGCCTCCTGAACCCTTACCTATGAGAATAATAATTCTTGCCCTGTAGGTTTTTTGTTTGTTTGTTTTTAAGAGATTCAGGTAAAATAGGTGATGTGACATAGCACAGTATAAATTAATGATTCTCAAACCAGGCTTGCATCAAAGTCATCTTCTTAAAAATAACTGTTTCTTTGACTTCCAGTCTGATAGCATAAGAGCCCTGCAGATCTGCTCCCTAGTATAACTGAGGAAAACTATTAAGAAACAACTATTTAGAGCTTTGGAAATGGTCCTAGGGTATACAGTAAATGCAGAGCTTCCTGTTGGAGCAAAGGTTTTCTTTCCGGGAGAAGCAGGATCAGGATTTCTCGTCCTGCCCCCAGCTGCCTGCTGTTATGGCTAAGTTTTGGGAAAATGTGTTGGAGAGGTAGGGGGCTACTGTCCAGTCGCCACTTGTGGAACAGAGGCTCTACCTTGGTAACAGAGTTGCTGAGCATACTAGAGAACAGATCACCTTTTCCCTGTCTTATAAGATGGTAGCTCCATGTCAGGAGAGACAAGCTGAGAAGACCTCAGGTTGCTACCTATCCCCCACAAAATACTCAGTTGCTAAATGTGTTGTCACTCGGAAGAGTGTGCTGTTGTCCACACCTTCATCTTGAGAGCCCTGGTTCAGAGATTTTGCTTGGGGGTAGGGGTGAGAAGCAAGTCATGAAACAGTTCCTAATCTCTTCCTCAAGGCACTGACTTCATTTGCAGTAGAGCTGGAGAAGTTCAAACCTAAGGCTACTTTCAGAAACAGTGGAGATTGTGGTGAAAGGCACTTGGGAGATTTGTAGATTCAAAAAGATCCAGGCTAAACTGCAGGCCATTGAGCTTGCAGCAAGAACTGGGATAAGAGACAGCTGGAAGGAGGCTTCCTGGGGACAGAGTTAATGTCAAGCACTGACCTGAAACTGCTCCTTCTAAGGAGCCTGAATTTGATTGGATTCCTCTGCAGAGCAATTTATGCCTGAAGCTGTCGTTTAAATCAGTAGAGCAATCAACTGGCAGTTAGTGGAGGTTAATAGCTGGGAGTAGTCAGGGAAAGTGAGTCCTGAAAGATTACTGTATGGCAAGATGACTGTGGGCATATCCAGGTTATGTCCCCCTGAGGACCAGCATCAGAGGCTTAACAGTGCAGGGGGCTGGGTGTGGGGTGGGATAGTAGACTTCTTTAAAATAAAACAGCAAGTTACTAAACAAACAAGCAAATAAAAATATAAAACCTCATGGGTGGGGGAGTATACCTAGAGTTGCTACAGAGTATTATATAAGATGTTGAGTTCCCAATAAAAAGGTAAAAGATGTGCAAACAAAAACAAAACCCAGGAAAGTATGGCTAATACACTGGAAAAAGCAGATAACAGAAACTGCCTGTGAAAGAGAACGGATGTTGGATTTAACAGACATAGACTTTGAAGTACCCATTATGAATATGTTCAAAGAACCAAAGGAAACCTTCATTAAAGAAGTAAAGGAAGGTATGATGACAACTAATATCAAATAGAGACAATCAAGAGACAGAAATTCTAAAGAAGAACCAAATGGAAATTCTGGAGTTGAAAAGTAACATAACTAATGAAAAATTAGTTATAGGGGCTCAATAGTAGATTTGAACTGGTGGAAGAATGAATTAGCAAACTTGCCAATAGATTGATAGAAATCCAAGGAAGGGAGAGAAAAAAATGAATAAAATTGAAAAGAGCCTCAGAGAAATGTGGGGTAACCTTTTTTTTTTACATCTTTATTGGAGTATAATTGCTTTACAATGGTGTGTTAGTTTCTGCTTTATAACAGAGTGAATCAGTTATACATATACATGTGTTCCCATATCTCTTATGTCTTGCGTCTCCCTCCCTATCCCAGCCCTCCAGGCAGTCACAAAGCACCGAGCTGATCTCCCTGTGCTATGCGGCTGCTTCCCACTAGCTATCTACCTTACGTTTGGTAGTGTATATATGTCCACGCCTCTCTCTCGCTTTGTCACAGCTTAATTAAGTGTACCACAGTATACATGAGAGTACTAGAGGAAGAGGGGAGAAGAAAAGCGGAAAAAGTATTCAAGGAGATAATGGCTGAAAATTTCTCAAATTTATTGAAAAACACTGACCTACATATACATCCAAAGAGCCCAAAGAACTTCAAGTAGGATTAATGTAAGAAAATCTGCAAATGGACATATCAGTGTGAAAATGTTGAAAATCAAAGACGAGAGAATCTTCAGAGCAGCAAGAGAGAAACAGCCGATTACTTACAGCCGACTTCTCATCAGAAACAATGGAGTCCAGAAGGTGGTAGAATAATATTGGGTTGGCCAAAAAGTTCCTTCTGTTTTTAAGTAAAAATAAAGGACACATTTTTCATTTTTACCAAGAGCTTTATTGAACAACGTATGCACCGTTTTGTTCCACTACCTTCTCCCATTTATCAGGCAACTTCATAATTCCATCTTCCTAAAACTTTTTACCTTTTTGAGCAAAGTACTGTTCCAGGTGCCTTTTACAGTCTTCCAGGGATTGAAATTTTTTCCATTAAGACAGTTTTGTAAAGACGAAAATAAATGGAAATCCGAAGGTGCAACGTCTGGTGAATACAGCAGATGAATCAAAACTTCCCAGCCAAGCTGTAACATTTTTTGCCTGGTCATCAAAGAAACATGTGGTCTTGCATTATCCTGATAGAAGATTATGAGTTTTCTGTTAACTAATTCTGGATGCTTTTCATCAAGTGCTGCTTTCAGTTGGTCTAACTGGGAGCAGTACTTGTTGGAATTAATCATTTGGTTTTCTGGAAGAAGCTCATAATAGAGGACTCCCTTCCAGTCCCACCATATACGTAACATCAGCTTCTTTGGATGAAGACTGGCCTTTGGTGTGGTTGTTGGTGGTTCATTTTGCTTGCCCCATGATCTCGTCCATTCCACATTATTGTAAATATCCACTTTTCATCACCTGTCACAATTTGTTTTAAAATAGTATGTTTTCGTTACGTTTAAGTAGACAATCACATGCAGAAATACTGTCAAGAAGGTTTTCTTCGCTTAACTTACTGGAACCCAAACATCAAAGCAATTAACAACCAAGCTGGTGCAAATGATTTTTAACGCTTGATTTGGATATTTTGAGTATGTCGGCTGTCTCCCGTGTGGTATAATGTTGATTGTTGTCAATTAGTGTCTTGTTTTGATCTCAGCTTCAACTGGTCTACCTGACTGTGGAGCATCATCCAGCGAGAAATCTCCAGCACGAAACTTCACAAACCACTTTTGACACGTTCGATCAGTCACAGCACCTTCTCCATACACTGCACAAATCGTTTTTTTGCGTTTCAGTTGCGTTTTTACCTTTCTTGAAATAATAAAGCATAATATGCTGAAAATGTTGCTTTTTTTCCTCCATCTTCAGTATTAAAATGGCTACACAAAAATTCACCAACTTTGATAAGTTTTTTTTTATGCACGCTGATATGACAGCTGTCACAATATAATCTTAACAAAATTGTTTCGAATGAAGTTAAAGACAACTAAGCGCTACTAGAGCCAGCATACGGAAAAAAACAATGAACCTTTTGGCCAGCCCAATATATTCCAAGAACTCAGAGACGAATACTGTTAACCCCAATTTTTTTATATCCAGCAAAGCTGTCCTTTAAAAATGAAGGTAAAATACTTTGCAGATAACAAAAACTGAGAGACTTTGTTACTAGCAGACTTGCCTTGCAAGATGGCTAAGGGAAGTTCTTTAGGCTGAAAGCAAGTGACCGCAGATGGTAATTTCAATCCGCATGAACAAAGAGCACCAGTAAAGGTAATGATGTAATTTTAAAAGAGAGTGTATAACCACATATATTTTTCTCCTTTTTTCTTAAAACTGATTTAAAAAGCAGTTGTGTGAAATAATGTATATACAGTAAGTTCCCTACATACGAATGAGTTCTGTTCCAAGAGCATGTTCGTAAGTCCAGTTTGTTCATCGGTCCAACAAAGTTAGCCTAGGTACCCAACTAACAATCAGCTATATAGTACTGTACTGTAATAGGCTTATAATACTTTTCACACAAGTAATACATAAAAAAACAAAAATAGAAAACATTTTTAATCTTACAGTACAGTACCTTGAAAAGTACCGTAGCACAATACCACAGCTGGCATACAGGGGCTGGCATTGAGTGAACAGGCAAGAAGAGTTACTGACTGGAGGAGGGGGAGGAGATGGGAAATGGTAGAGCTGAAGGATCATCAGCAATAGGGGAAGGAGGGCAAGCTGCAATTTCACTCACACCTGACGTTGATGGCACAAGTTCTGATTCCTTGCTGGATTCAATTCTATCTTCCCTCTTGAAAAAACGACCCAGTGATGTCTGGGTAGCTCTTTTTTTTCTCATCATGTGTGACATGGTAGCACTGGATTGCATTCTGAACAGCTGCTGCAACCTTCGTGTACTGTTCTACATTTGGGTGATGTGCCTCAAAAACTAACTGCCTCCTCAAATAAAGAAAATGCCCTTGCCGTTTCCTGCATCATGAATCTCTTCAGTTCTTCAGTTACTTTTTCTTCCTCTTGTTGCTCCACTCTCTCAATATTTTTACTTTTGTTTCCATTGTTATTGCTTGGCGCTTCTTAGCGGTACCAGCTACATCACTGCTGCTTTTATGCTTGCTTCTGGACATCCTGGGCTTGAAATAAAGATACTGTACTACTGTACTGTATGCAGTACTGTACAGTAAAGTATACAAAAGCACAACCACTTGTAGAGGATGCATACACATGACAATTTACACCAGACACATGAACTAGCTTACACGATTAGACATGGCGAGCGCATGTTCACATCTTTGAAAGTTTGCAACTTGAAATTTTGTGTGTAGGGAACTTGCCGTAATGAATTCTTGGGCCTATAGAAATGTAATGTATTTGAAATGTATCTGCTAATAACAGCTCAGGAGGTGAGTGGGAGCAAAACTATCTTAAGCTAAGGAAGTAACTGTAGATGATAAAGTAATAATTATAACTGTGTTGTTGGATTTGTAACATTAACATGTATAACAACAATATGATAAAATGGGGGGAAAGGAATAGAATTATATAGCATAACAGTTCTATATCTCATTGGAATTAAGCTAGTGTAAGTCTGAAGCTGATTCTAAGTGAAAGGGTATGGTAAGCCCTTGAGCAACTACTGGGGGAAAAAAACTAAAAAAATACAGTGAAAAAAATCACTAAAGAAATTTAAGTGCTTCATTAGAAAATCAATGCAAAAGAAAGCAGTAAAAGAGTAATAAAGGAATGAAAGACATGAAACAGAAAATGAAAAATGGAAAAGCAGTCATCACTCCAACTATATCAGTAATAACACTAAATATGAATTAATTAAACAGTCGAATTAAAAAGGCAGAAATTGTGAGGCTGAATCCAACTATATGCTCTCTATAAGAGACATACTTTATTTATTTATTTATGGTTGGCCGCGTCACAATGTGGGATCTTAGTTCCCTGACTGGAGATCGAACCCGTGCCCCCTGCAATGGAAGCGCAGAGTCCTAACCACTGGACTTCCAGGGAATTCCCTGAGACATACTTTAAGTTTAAAGATACAAATACACTGAAAGTATAAGGATGGGAAAAGATAAACAAGTAGCAACCACAAGGAAGCTGGAGTGGCTATAGTAATATCAGAAAAATTAGACTTTAAAACAAAAAAGGTTACTAGTTTTGAAAGAAGCAAAACTATCTCTGGCAGGGATTCCCTGGTGGCGCAGTGGTTGGGAGTCTGCCTGCTAATGCAGGGGACACGGGTTCGAGCCCTGGTCTGGGAGGATCCCATATGCCGTGGAGCGGTTAGGCCCGTGAGCCACAACTACTGAGCCTGCGTGTCTAGAGCCTGTGCTCCGCAACGGGAGAGGCTACGATAGTGAGAGGCCCGCACACCGCAATGAAGAGTGTTCCCCGCTTGCCACAACTAGAGAAAGCCCTCGCACAGAAACTAAGACCCAACACAGCAAAAATAAATAAATAAATTGCTAAACTCCTACCCCCAACATCTTCTTAAAAAAACAAACAAATAAACAAAAACTATCTCTGGCAGACGACATGATCTTGTATGTAGAAAATCCTAAAGAATGCACTAATAAAATATCATTAATAAACAAGTTCAGTTCAGCAAGGTTGCAGGATACAAAAATCAATGTATAAAAATCGATTGTATTTATATGGATTTGTCATGAACAATCCAAAAGTGAAATTAAGAAAATAATTCCATTTACAATAGCATTAAAAAATACTTACGGGCTTCTCTGGTGGCGCAGTGGTTGAGAGCCCGCCTGCCGATGCAGGGGACATGGGTTCGTGCCCCGGTCCGGAAAGATCCCACATGCCTGGGCCTGTGAGCCATGGCCGCTGAGCCTGTGCATCTGGAGCCTGTGCTCCACAACGGGAGAGGCCACAACAGTGAGCCTGCGTACCACAAAGAAAAAAAACAACAACAAAAAACTTAGGAGTAAATTTAACAAAAGAATTGTAGAACACTCTGCAAACTACAAAACATTGTCAAAAGAAATTAAAGATCTAAGTAAAAAAAAAATTGCGTTCATGGGTTGGAAGAGTTAACATTTAAGGTGGCAGTACTCCCCAAATTGATCTACAGATTCAGTGCAGTTCATATTGGAATCCCAGCTGACTTCTTTGTAGGAATTGACAAACTGATTCTAAAATTCACATGGAATAGCAGTGTATCAAGGTGAGTCAAAACAATCTTGAAAAAGAATAAAATAGGACTCATACTTCCTGATTTTAAAACTTACTACAAAAAAGATACGATTGTGTGGAATTTGGCACAAGGATACATTTATGGATCAAGGGAATAGAATCGAAAGTTGAGAAATAAAACTATAAATATGTGATTGACTGATTTTCAACAAGAGTGTCAAGACTGTACAATAAAGAATAGTTTTTTCAGTAGTGCTGGAACAACTGGTAGCCACATGCAAAATAATGAAGTTGGACATTTACCTCAAACCACATAGAAAAATTAACCCAAATGGATGACAAACCTAGATGTAAGAGATAAAACTCTTGAACTCTTAGAAGGAAACTGAGGGTTAAGAATCCCTAAGTATGGCACTAAAAGCATTGAGCAACAGAAAAAGAAATTGATTAATTTGGATTCCATCAAAATTAAAAACTTTTGGTGCTTCAAAATTCATGAGAGGGTTTTAACAGTAGATTTGACCATCAAGAAAGTGAAAAGACAACCTATAAAATGGAAGAAAATATTAACAAATCATGTATCTGACAGGGACTTCTATCTAAAGAACTCTTAACAGCTCAATGGTAAAAAGACAACACAATTTTAAAATGGGCAAAGAATCTGAATAAACATTTTTTATGGAGGATATGTAGTTGGTAAATATGTTAAAAGACATCTATCCCACTAGAATGACTAGAATCAAAAGGTTGCGATACTTTGCTCTACACCTGAAACTAATACAATATTGTAAATCAGCTGTATTTCAGTTTAAAAAAAGTTGTGATGGCAGGTGTTGGTGAGGATATGGAAAAATTGGCAACACTTGTATACTGCTGATAGGAATGTAACATGGTGCAGCCACTTTGGAAAAATAGTCTGGCAGCTCCTGAAATGATTAAACAGAGTGTATAGGCATATATCCAAGAGAAATGAAAACATAAGTCTGCATAAAAACTTGTCGACAAGTGTTTATGGAAGCACTAGTCATAATAGCCCAAAAGTGGAAAGAACCCAAATGTCCATCATTTGATGAGTGGATAAATATAATGGAGTATCTCCATACAATGGGATGATATTATTCAGCCAAAAAAAGGAATAAAGTACTAATATATGCTGCAACATGGATGAACTTTGAAAATACTGTGCTTAGTTGAAGAAGCCAGGCACAGAAGATCACACGTATTCTATTCACATGAAATATCCCGAATAGGAGTGATAGCTTTTTGGGGTGGTGAAAATGTTTAAAAATTTACAGTGGTGTTGATTTGCACATAATTGTGAATATACTAAAAGACACTGAATTGTACACTTTAATAAAGCTGTTAAAGTAACCATTTGACATTCCTGTGGGGTGGGTCTGAGCACGTATATGTTTAAAAGATTGAGCTATTGAAGTAACAGAGCTCTTTATAGTCAGCTGAGCTCATCTGTTCCCTCCCTCCCTCTTATTTTTGTAGAAGTCATGACTACCCCAGGAAGAGAGAACTTTCGCCTGAAAAGTTACAAAAATAAGTCCCTGAATCCTGATGAGATGCGCAGAAGGAGAGAGGAAGAAGGACTGCAGTTACGTAAGCAGAAAAGAGAAGAGCAGGTAAGTCCTTTACCCTTAATTAATTTCTCTTAAAGAACTTAATGTTTCTTTTTAATCCTGACAGCACTGTCCTGTATTTTAATTTTAACAATGTTTAATATATATGTTTGTGTGGTGTATATCCCCCTCCCAACTATAAAATCAACATGTTTTAGGGGTAGGGGAGTGGAGGTAATGAAAAGCAGAATACAAGAATGAAGAAATCTCTCAGGTTCTCATGTTCCCAACTACTATTTAATATTTTGGGGCTTCCCTGGTGGCACAGTGGTTGAGAGTCCGCCTGCCTACGCAGGGGACACGGGTTCGTGCCCCGGTCTGGGAAGATCCCACATGCCGCGGAGCGGCTGGGCCCGTGAGCCATGGCCTCTGAGCCTGCGCGTCTGGAGCCTGTGCTCCGCAACGGGAGAGGCCACAACAGTGAGAGGCCCGCGTACTGCAAAAAAAAAAAAAAAAAATTTTGGCCTATTTGTTTTATTTTTCTAGAGCTCCAACTTCTTAGGATTTTGTGTGTTTATTAATGAATTCTCAAGTGACCAACAGAACATTGCTTTTCATTCTGAATTTTAATCTGAAAGTTTATAAACATGTACAAAAATAAAGAATGGATAATGAACCTCATAAACCCACCCTTTGGGTTCAGTAATTATCAACAGTTTGCTGTACTTGCTTTGTGTCTTTCTATCTTTATGTTTCTTTATTAGGTAGTATTTTAAACAAAATTTCAAGGAGTAAGTCTTTTCACCCCTGAATTCTGTATTATTCATAAGGACATTTAGGACAAGGATTTTTGATCATTTTTAACCTGAGAATGTCTACAGGAGAATCTGAGACTCAACTTCTCTTTACCTTTCTCTTAAAACGCTTAGGACAAATGGTCCATCCCTTTTGGCAAGAAAATTTAAAGGCAGAACACTTAGGTGACTTTTTTTGCTAAGGCTTGAGCTTGGAAGGACCATTTGACCCCCACACTATGAAAGCTCCATAAAAGGCAAGTGAATGAGTCAGAATCCTTCATACCTGAGAAATAAGGCAATTTGTTATAAATAGTTTACCGTTATAGTGAGTTATTCAACATACACTGTTCTTTTGGGTAACACTGCACTAGATAATCCAATTATTTGAAGTCCAGGAGTGCATTACAACCTCAGTGTTTTATTTGTTTGGGCTGTAGATGTTTGAATCACTTTATCATTATTACTATTGGCGGGAGGGCAATGAGTTTGTAATATTGTAATAGAGTTTATATTAAATGCAGCAAATTAAGTTATGAGTTCTTAACATTCTGCTTTACTGTCTTTGAAAGCAATCACTTATTCATAAAAGGATGGGTTTCTCTTGGTTTCTTGTTGCATCTTTATTCATCTCTGTGTCTTATTCGAAGTGGAACCTTTTCTTCGCATGAGCTTTTATTTAGCTTCTATTTTGGGGGTAAATTTCAGGTATTACAACAGCATTATTTTATATTTACACGTAAATGTGAATACATGTATGTACGCACACAAGCACAAGTATAGGTCTGAATATAACCACTAGCTTATACATTATATTTGGCATAAAGGCATTTGAAGATGTAGTAATGACAGTCTGCCATTAACAGTGTTTATTTTATACTGTTTCTTCTTGGTGACAGGGAATTCATGTTATTAGACTTCATTGTAAAATTTATATAGACAAAAAGTAAGTTTTTCATATTCAGTTGCCTGAAGGCAGATGCTCTGTCAGGTCGCAAGTATGGCCCCACTTACCTGACTAAAAACATTTGTAGTTGAAATACTGTCATCTTCATTGTATGTGTCTGAAACTGCTAGGGCTTTAATAGGTTTCTGTGATAAGTTTCTGGAATATTGCTCTATTTAAAATCTTAATTTTGTTGTTTCATATGTGCCATGTTATGTAAGGAGAACTGTAAAGCAAATCAGCCTTCTTAATATCACAGCAGTACTTGTTTCACACCTAATTTGTAAAATAGTAAACATCAGTAATATACAGATTCATTTAGGTACTGTTTATCTTTCCGCAGTTGCTTAGTCATCTATCTGGAAAAGTCACAGGCTTAGGCCAGCTGTGCAGCTAGATTCGAGGGTAGTACAGGAATTGATGCTGCCAAGTACACAAAAGATAACTGCATCTTTTAGAGCTTTCCTTTCAGCAGACTAGCACTTAATATTTGTTATTTAGGCAGCACTGTATAGTTGACCTTTATTTATTTGACACCAGCAGACCAAACTAAAATTTATTTTTTGGCAAAAATTTTACTAGCTGATGTCATTCTGATTGAGCCAGTTTAATAATTTTTTATGTATAAAAAGATGAAATTTGCATTTATTATTAAAATATTTTGAATTAAGCAGACTCTTGCTAACTCAATGTGTGTAGGTAACATAATGATGCTAAGAAGTTTGTAAAAACCATAGTGATAAAGAATGGAGGCTTGATTGATGTTTTTAGTTACAAGAAATATTTTGTGAAGTAAGCAAGTTGATAAAACTTGTGGACAGCCAACTTTTCCCACTGAATAACTTGTTTACAATTTCAGTCAACATGTAGTCTGTACATGGTATACAAATCATGATTATTTTGGCCGTTTTTGTCTTTTTTAAAATCTATTTTTTTGAGACAACAAAGGATGGACTTTGAAGGCATTATGTGGAGTGAGATAAGCCAGACAGGGAAAGACACATGCTTATATGTGGAATCTAAAAACAAAAAACAGTAATACCCAAACTCATAGAAAAAGAGATCAGACTTGTTATCAGAGGTGGATGATTGGGGGAGGGAGAATTGGAGGAAGGTGGTCCAAAGGTACAAACTTCCAGTTATAAGATAAATAAGTATGAGGGAGGAATGTACAACATGACTGTAGCTAACACTGGTGTATGATATATAGGAAAGATGAATAATTTTTTTTTCTTTCTTTCTATTGTATCTATATGAGAAGATGGATGTTAGCTGAACCTGTTGTGGTAGTCACTTCATAATAAACGTAAATCACACCATCATGCTGTATACCTTGAACTTATATAGTGATGTATGTCAATTATTGCTTAATTAAACTGGTCAAAGAAGCAGATGAAAACAAACCAACCTACTTTTCTCTGAATAATACATGTACATAGTTGAAAAAATTAAATAGTCCTAAAATACTTGAAACCAAACCAGCAGTGTTCTTGGTCTCATTCCCAAGTAAACCACTTTCAACCTCTCAGCTATTCAACGTGGTTTATACTGCTACATTTCTGAGTAATATGTGTATGTTACTATATGTCTTTATCAATTTAAAGTATTATCTATTGATGTTCTGTTATAGTAGGTGAGGATTTAAGCTCTTAAACCACTCTTTCCCTCACCTGTGTATCTTCCTAGTGTAGAGTTATATTACAGTATGTAAGAATTCACTGCTGAGCTGAATAGTATACTGTGGTTACATTTCCTTTCTTTTTTTTTTTTTGTGGTACACGGGCCTCTCACTGCTGTGGCCTCTCCTGTTGCGGAGCACAGGCTCCGGACGCGCAGGCTCAGCAGCCATGGCTCATGGGCCCAGCTGCTCTGTGGCATGTGGGATCTTCCCGGACTGGGGCACGAACCCGTGTCCCCTGCATAGGCAGGCGGACTCAACCACTGCGCCACCAGGGAAGCCCTACATTTCCTTTCTTAATACTTTGTTTTTTCCTGGGGTTAATTGTCTCATTTTTTAACTGCTTGGCTTTCTTCTAATTCCTGGCTGTCTTCTCTGTCCTACAGTTCTTTTAAATTATTTTTGTCTGATTTTCTACTTGGTTAAACTCTCAGATAATTTCAGTTCTATTTCTTTACTCTAGAGACCTTCATCTTATATTTGTTGTCCTCTTGCTCCAGTCGGTATTGTTTATCCTGTGGGCTTGTTGCATAGCTGTAGTCTTAGGTGATTTCTTAACTTCTTTTCTTGTCATCCTTGTGATGTAAATAGTATTGTGTTTTTGATTTTAAATTCCATCATACCATATTAAGGACCCTGCCTGTGAATATAAATTTTGCCATTACCAGTAGATGTAATTTTAGTGATTAGGTTTGATTTTTGAGTCATGTAAATGTTTTAAGTAATTGTAAAACAAAACTAAATCAACATGAGGGAGGCTATCCTTAAAAATAAAAGTAATTAAAGGACGCTTACTGTGTATCATGCTTGTTGTGGTTAAACTACATAGAAAGGAGTTATTTAATAAACTTTAAAATATGGCAATATGATTATCTATATTGGGATATATCGTGAGGACAAAAAAGTATAAACAAATCTTTAACTGCTTTTTGTAATCATATAGGATTGATATTTATTCTGAAACTATATATTGTTATATATAAATAGAGCAAATAAGTATTTATGTATTTATATATAGTCCTAGCCACATCAGTCAGACAAGAAAAAGAAATAAAAGGTATCCAGATTGGATGGGAAGAGGTAAAGCTGTCATTATATGCAGATGATATATGATATACTCTATATAGAAAACCCTAAGAACTCCACACAAAAACTTTTAGTACTAATAAATGAATTCAGCAAGGTAGCAGAATACAGGATTAATATACAGAAATCTGTTGGCATTTCATTGCACTAACAACGCAATATCAGAAAGAGAGAGTAAAAAAACAATCTCTTTTAAAATAGTGTCCAAAAAAAAAAAAACCTAGGAATAAACCTGACCAAGGAGGTGAAAGACGTATACCTTGAGAACTATAAAACATTGACGAAGGATAATTGAAGACGATTCAATGAAATGGAAAGATATCCCATGCTCTTGGATTGGAAGAATTAGTATAGTTAAAATGGCCATACTACCCAAAGCAATCTACAGATTTAATGAGATCCGTATCAAATTACCCATGACATTTTTCACAGAACTAGAAATTTTAAATTTATATGGAACCATAAAAGACCCAGAATTGCCAAAGCAATCCTGAGGAGAAAAAACAAAGCTGGAGGCATAACCCTCCCAGACTTTACACAGTACTACAAAGCTAATCAAAGCAGTGTGGTATTGGCACAAAAATGGGCATAGATAAATAGAGAATAGAGAGCCCAGAAGTAAACCAACACACCTATGGTAAATTAATCTTCGACAAAGGAGGCAAGAATATACAATGGAGAAAAGAAATTCTGTTCAACAAGTGGTGTTGGGAAAGCTGGACAGCCTCATGTATTGATAAATCAGTGAAGTTAGAACAGTCCCTCACACCATATACAAAAATAAACTCACAATGGCTTAAAGACTTACATATAAGACATGATACCATAAAACTCCTAGAAGAGAACATAGACAAAACATTCTCTGATATAAATCATACCAATGTTTTCTTAGGTCAGTCTCCCAAAGCAAAAGAAAGAAAAGCAGAAATAAATGGGACGTAATCAAACTTATAAGCTTTTGCATGGCAAAGGAAACCATAAACAACAAAAAAAGACAGCCTACATAATGGGAGAAAATATTTGCAAGCAATGTGACCAACAAGGGCTTAATTTCCAAAATATACAAACAGCTCATACAGCTCAACATCAAAAAAAAAAAACCCAAAAAAACCCCAATCAGAAAATGGGCAGAACTTAAATATACATTTCTCTGAAGAAGACATACACATGGCCACACACGCATGCACACACACACACACACACACACACACTCACAATGGAATATTACTCAGCCATAAAAAGAATGAAATATTGCCATTTGCGGGAACATGGATGGACCTGTAGAAAATCATAGTTAAGTGGAGTAAATCAGACAGAAAAAAAAGACAAATATATGATATTATGTGAAATCTCAAATATAATCCAAATGAATCTATATACAAAAGAGAAATCGACTCAGACATAGAAAACAAACTTACGGTCACCAAAGGGGAAAGGGAGGTAGGGGAGGGATAAATTAGAAGTATCGGGTTCACAAACTACTATACATAAAATAGATAAGCAACAAGAATTTACTGTATAACACAAGGAACAACATTCAGTATCTTGTAATAACCTATAATGAAAAATGATCTATCTTTAAATCACTTCGCTATATACCTGAAAATAATACAATATTGTGAATCAGCTATACCTCAATTAAAAACAAAACAAAACAAAAAACCAGACATCAAGCATTCGATGACAGTAATCTCTAGAGATGGGAAACAAATGAGGTGAGCTCTACAACTTGCCTCAGCTTGCTGCCTGAGAGTTTCCAAGTTTCAACACAGGGAGGGGAAACTAAGGCAGAGCCCATAGATTGCCTGAGTTGAGACAGAGCTGAGTCCTGGGACACCAAAACAAATGGAGTTCATAGGATGGAATACCAGGAAGGACAGACCTTTATACATAGAGAACTGGAGATCTTCAAAGGATTTCCTTGAATATTCAGCATGTACTGATCACATATGTTTGAGGAAACTACCCAAGGCTGGAGAAATACCCAAATGGATTAGAGGGAACAGTGCCTGGCACTTATATAGGGCTAAGAATAGTGCCTGTTCCCCTAGCCAGACTGGAATAATACTTGGGGCATTAGGTATTCAAGAGAGTCTTGCCTCAGTAGTGGAGATTAATTAGCCATAGACTTAGTACTGCTTCAGACCTACCTAGTAAATCATAAAAGCAAGATCCAAGAAGATCAAACTGTTTCCATATTACTTAGCTACATATCAGAACAATGCCCAAGAAAATTTATAGGAATACAAAAATATCCAGTACCCAACTAAGTCAAATTGACAGTGTCTGGCATCCAAACAAAGATTACCAGGTGTACAAAGAAGTAGGAGAACATGATCATTAATCAGGAGAACAGTCAAGTAATTGTACTATGTTCAAAACGTTAAGTAGAGGCATAGAAGATAGAAAAATGACTCAAATTGAACTTCTAGAGAAAAACTACGATGTCAGAACAAAAATACACAGATAGGACCAGTGGTAGATTGGAAATTGCAGAAGAGAAGATTAATGAACTTCAAGGGTTAAGACTAGAAACTATCCAAAATGAAAAAGAGAGAAGAATACACACGTGTGCACGCATGCACATGCGCACGCACACACGGAAGAGCAGACATCAGTGAGTGATGGGACAACTTATAAGAAACCTAATACATGGTTTGGGTCCCTGAAGCAGAGGGGAGAGGGTGGAAGAGAAAAAAATGTTTGAAGAAATAATGGCTAAAAACTTTCATAATTATTGAAAACTATAAACCCACTGATCCAAGAAACTCAGTGAATTCCAGCCACGAAAGACATGAAGAAAACTACACTATGGCATGGTATAGCCAAACTACTTATAACCAGTCATAAAGAGAAAGTCTTAAGAACATCCAGAGAAAACAATCGTGTTATATAAAGAAGAACAAAGATAAAGTTGACATCACATTTCTCATTAATAGTGTATAATGCAAGCCAGAAGACAGCAGAAAAACATCTTTAAATTACTCAAAGAAAGAAACTGTCAACTTTAAATTCTGTAGCTGGCAAAAATATTTTTCAAAAACTATAGTGAAACAAAGCTGTGTTCAGGCATACAAAAACTGAAAAAATTCATCACCACCAGATCTGTACTACAAGCAATGTTGGAGGGTGTCCTTTAGACCAGGGGTCCCCAACCCCTGGGCTGCAGACCAATACCGGTCCGTGGCCTGTTAGGAACCAGGCCGCACAGGAGGTAAGCGGTGGGCGAGTGAGCGAGCGAGCGAGCGAAGCTTCATCTGCCACTCCCTACTGCTCCCCGTTGCTTGCATTACCACCTGAACCATTGTCCCCCCTGCCCCAGTCCGTGGAAAAATTGTCTTCGGTCCCTGGTGCCGAAAAGGTTGGGGACCGCTGCTTTAGATAGAAGTTAAATAATGCCCTGAATTACTTTGCAGTAAATCCCAGACATCAAATTATTTCATTTATAAATACTTCAGTATGTATCTCTGAAAGATAAAGGCTTACCAGAGTAGTAGTTTTATTGCACTTTGCTTTATCATGCTTCACAGATACTGTGTGTGTGTATGTGTTTAATAAATTGAAAGTTTGTGGCAGCCCTGCATCAAGTGTGTTGGCATCATTTTTCTAATAGCAGTCGCTCAGTTCGTTCCTCTATGTCACATTTTGGTAGTTTTCACGTTTCAAAGTTTTTCATTATAATTGTATTTGTTATGGTGATCTGTAATCAGTGATGTTGCTTTTTTTTGATATTGGAAAAAGATTATGACTCGCTGAAGGCTCAAGTGATGGTTAACGTTTTTTAGCAATAAAATTTTGTTTTGTTTTGTTTTGTTTCGGCCGCACTGCGCAGCATGCAGGATCTTTTAGTTCCCCTGACCAGGGACCGAACCCGTGCCCCATGCATTGGAAGCACAGAGTCTTAACCACTGGACCGCCAGGGAAGCCCCAGCAATAAAGTATTTTTAAATTAAGATATACATTGTATTTTTTAGGCATAATGTTTTTGGGCACTTCCTATAATATACTGCAGTATAGTGTAAACATAACTTTTACATGCACTGGGAAACCAAAAAATTCATGTGACTCACTTCATTGTGGTGGTCTGGAACTCAACCTGCGATATCTACAAGTCATGCCTGTATTATCATACCTGAAAAAGTTAACAGTTCCTTAATATCAAGCCTCTAGTCAACACCCATCAGTTTTTCACCTCAAGCTTAGTAACCTTTGATGGTCATTGCCTAGATCCATTACTTTACCAGGAGTTGCAGTGATCATTTTATCATTCCTTCTGCTTTTATTAACTAGCAGGTCACTCTAAAGAGGAGCTTTTCCTCAACAAGTTTTTTGTTTTCCTGAATTACTAATCATATAGGAAAGAGAAATACTTGATTCTCTTCCTTTGTTTTCAAAATAATGAGTTGGTTCCTTAGCATCCTCCAAGGGGAGCAATAAAGGGTGAATGTGTATTAAGACATTAGCAGGGGACTTCCCTGGTGGTCCAGTGATTAAGACGCCACACTTCCACTGTAGGGGACATGGGTTCAATCCCTGGTCAGGGAACTAAGATCCCACGTGACATGCCCTTGGCGCCCCTAAAAATAAATAAATAATTTTTAAAATTATTAGAAACTCATAGTGTTTAACATAATAGAAGTATTTAAATTTACTTTAGTTATTACTCTTTTCTAACTAAAAAAAATCTTTGTGGTATACAATATGTCATACGTTATTGACAGTGTCAATATATGGCATTGATATATGTCAATGTAGTTGACATACAATAAAGTGCACAATTTGATGAGTTTGAACATGTGTATATATCTGTGAAACTATCACCATAATTAAGATAGTGAATATGTTTATCTCCCCAGACTTTTCTGGTACACCTTTATGGTACCTTTTCTCTACCCGTCTCATCCTATCTCCAAGCCACTTCTGATCTGTTTCTGTCACCACTCGTTAGTTTGCATAAATGAAATTATACAATGTGCATTCTTGTTTGTCCGGCTTCTTCTTTTTTAATCTTTATTTTGAATGTTTTATAGAATTTATTTATTTTTGGCAGCATTGGGTCTTTGTTGCTGCACACGGGCTTTCTCTAGTTGCGGTGAGCGGGGACTGCTCTTCATTGCCATGTGTGGGCTTCTCACTGCAGTGGCTTCTCTTGTTGAGGAGCACAGGCTCTAGGCGCACAGACTTCAGTAGTTGTGGCATGCAGGCTCAGTAGTTGTGGCTCGTGGGCTCTAGGGTGCAGGCTCAGTAGTTGTGGCGCATGGGCTTAGTTGCTCTACAGCATGTGGGATCTTCCCGGACCAGGGCTCGAACCCGTGTCCCCTGCGTTGACGGGTGGATTCTTAACCACTGTGCCACCAGGGAAGTCCAATTTCACTACCTTTTAACGATTTCTGGTGTTTGTCATTCCTTTTCTTTTTTTCTTTCTTTTAAACTTTATTTTTTAGGCTGTGCCTTGCGGCTTTTGGGATCTTAGTTCCCCGACCAGGGATTCAACCCATGCCCTCAGCAGTGAAAACACAGAGTCCCAACCGCTGGATTGCCAGGGAATTCCTGGGTGTTTGTCATTCTTTTTTTAGATCTGTATTTCATCTGGTATCATTTTCCTTATGTCTGAAGAACATCCTTTAACATTTCCTCACAGAGCTGGTCTGTTAGTGATGAATTCTTTTGCATTGCTGAAAAAAGTATTTTACCTCCATTTTTAACAGTTTCTCTCCCCCGCTTTCTTTTTTTTGTGGTACGCAGGCCTCTCACTGTTGTGGCCTCTCCCGTTGCGTAGCACAGGCTCCGGATGCACAGGCTCAGTGGCCGTGGCTCACGGGCCCAGCCACTCTGTGGCATGTGGGATCTTCCCGGACCGGGGCACAAACCCGTGTCCCCTGCATCGGCAGGCGGACTCTCAACCACTGCGCCACCAGGGAAGCCCCTGCCCTTTTTTTTTGGATTTCTTTTTTTTATAATAGTACTATGGTTGATTTACAGTATTATATTAGTTTCAGGTGTACAAGATAGTGATTCAGTATTTTTATAGATTATACTCCATTTAAAGTTATTATAAAATGATGGCTATGTTTCCCTGTACTGTACAATATATCCTTGTTGCTTATTTATTTTATACATACTATTGATAGTTTGTGTCTCTTAATCCCATACCCCTATCTCATCCCTCTCCCCTTCCATCTGCCTATTGATAAACACTAGTTTGTTCTCTATATCTGTGAGTCTGTTTCTCCTTTGTTATCTACAATTGTTTGTTTTATGTTTTAGATTTCACATGTAAGTGATAACACAGAGTATCTGTTGTTGTCTTTTTCTGTCTGACTTATTTCACTAAGCATAGTACTCTCTAGGTCCATCCACGTTGTTGCAAATGGCAGAATTTCATTCTTTTTTCGTTTTTTGAGGAACTTCTGTAGTGGCTATCCCAGCGGTCGCTTGTGATACTTTAACTGTGTTTGATCCACACTCTCTGGTTTGCATTGTTTCTAGCAGCAAGTGTGCTGTCAGTCTTACCTTTGGTTTCCCTGCATGCATGTAAGATGTCTTTTTTCCTTTGGCTGCTTTATCTTTTATTTTATCTTTTTATTCCTGATTTTAAACATTGATATAATGTCCTATCATGTTTTCTTCATATTTCTTCCTGGAGTTCTTTGAGATTTTGGATTTGTGGTTTGTATTTTTCACAGATTTGGGAAAGTTTTGACCATTAATTTTCCAAATACATTTCCCTACCCCCATCCTTGGGGCTCCAATGCATGTGTGTAGTAGGCCACTTGATGTCCCACAGCTGACTTATGTTTTGTACATATTTTCTCAGCCTTTTTTCCATCCCTTTTATTTTGTGATGTCCTTAAATTCACTAATCTTTTCTTCTACAATATCTAATCTGACCATAATCACCTCCAGCATACTTTTCATTTGAAAAATTGTACTTTTTATATCTAGGTGTTTGATTTGCCTTTTTTTTTTTCATGTATTCCTATCTCCTTCTCATGGTTATACTTTCTTCTACTTTTGAATACATGGAATATATTTATAACAGCTATTTTAATTCCTTGTCCAGTTCTTCCATCTTTTCCATTTATAGGTGATGTTGATTGATATGATTGCTTTTTCTTTTCCTCGTGGGTGGTCTTTTCTTACTTCTTTTGCATGCTTATTAGTTATTGATTGAATGCCGAGCATTGTAAATTTTACCTCCTTTGTCGGAGTTTTTTGTATTCTTTTAATATGTGTAATTCTGAATTTATCATTGGATGTAGTTAAGTTACTTGAAACCAGTTTGCTTTTATGTTTCATTGGGCTGGACCAGAACAGTCTTTAATCTGGGACTAATTTATCTCACTACTGAGTCAATACCCTTCCGAGTATTCTCCTTAGTGCCCCATATATTTGGAGGTCTTTTCAATTAACAGCTAGGTGAAACATGAATGATTGCTTGACCTGTGTGACCTTCAAAATTGTTCTGCATGCTCCTTGAAGGCAGTTTCTTTTCCAGCTTTGGACCTTTTCATCACACACCTGCGCTTGTAAGTACTAAGCCAGTAAAGACTTAAGGGGAACCTTTCACAGATTTTTGGAGTTCTGTGTTGATCGCTTGTCTTCAGTACTCTGCCTTGTAGATTCTAGGTGTCTTGGCCTCATCAGTTCTGAATGCTGTCTCCTCACTTGAGGGGGCCTCTAGACCCTGTTTAGGTTCACCCTACCTGTGCTGCAGGCTGGAAACTCCATCCAGGCAATTGTAGGACTAACCTTGTTTCTTTTCTTCTGAAGGATCACTGCCTCTGTTGTCTGATGTCTGAAACCTATGATTTTAGGGATTTGGTCTGCTTTTTTTAGTCATATAGGGTGAGAGGATAAGTTATTATTACTCTGTCATGGCTTAATGAATAAGTGTACTGCCTAGGATGTAACGGAAGGCATCTTAGTGAGTTGCCATTAGCGAGAACTATTCTCCTTTGCCTGCACAAATTAACGGGTGCTTTAAAAGTAGTGTTCAAGCAGAGGTCATTTGTCATCATTGGTTGTGGACAGGTTGGGAAGGTCAGGAAGCCTTGATCCACTGTCCTTTAGGGTTATGAGGGAGGTATTAAGTCATTCTAACAACATTTTTATCCTATTTCCCCTGATGTATTGGTAAGACTATCCTATCACCTACTTCAATAGTGAAGAGGGAAATGACCAAGCATGCCTCAGCTCCTTTTTCAACCTTATGTGTGTTTTTTATATGTCATGTAGTGTCAGGCCTCTCTTGTTAAGTTTTACCTCATCAAGGGTTGGTGATAGTATGTTGTGATACTTAATTGCATTAGATTATAAGACTGGAGAATTGTGAAATAGTTCCTCATCAGGAAAGGTTGAAGGTGGCACAAACGTTAGAATTTTAAAAATGATTTTCAAAAAGCTCCATCCTTATTGCCTTTTTAAAAGTGGGGTGCCTAGTGTTTGGATGTTGAACTACCTTGTGTTAGAATTATTTTAGTAACAGACTTTTATTTTTCAGTTATTCAAGCGAAGAAATGTTGCTACAGCAGAAGAAGAAACAGAAGAAGAAGTTATGTCAGATGGAGGCTTCCATGAGGCTCAGATTAATAACATGGAGATGGCACCAGTAAGTGGGATAATGAAAGAACCTCTTTTTACTCTTTTTCTGATGAAGATATGAGGTTAGATCTTTTTTGGAGTTTAAAATAAAAAGGTTAGGGGAGTTCCCTGGTGGCCTAGTGATGAGGATTCTGGGCTTTCACTGCAGTGGCCCATGTTCAATCCCTGGCTGGGGAACTGAGAGCCTGCAAGTTGTGTGGTGCAGCCAAACAAAAAAAAAGGTTAGATGGCTACAAAAAGTACTTGGCATTTCAGTTTTAAAAGGAAACTATATCTGTAAACTCGTGGTTCATAAAATGTTTATTATATTTTGAATAACATGCAGTTAAACAGAATTAACTAATTTTGAGATCAATTCAGCTATTAAAACTTAAAAGGATAATTATAAAATTATTCCTTAAAAGTTGATAATAAGCCATACTTTAAAGGAAATCCCAATTTGTTACTCATTCCAAGTACAAAATTGGACATATTCATATGATTTTAAAAACTGATTCCACATCACAACTATTGGAATTTTCTATTGTAACCCATTTTGTAACTTTCTTGAGGTTGCATAAACAGATAAAAATTATGCTTTATTTATATGGATCACACCTGTCTAGATTTCCAGTTTATTTTGATCAGTTGTATATGTTTTAATAGATCATATATATACATGGTTTTCAAAAAAAGAAAAATCTTTTTCTGCTGCCTTAGTCACCCAGTTCTTTCCCCACTGGCAACCACTGTTAGTAGATTCTTATTATTCCTTTTGAGAAAAACCCCTCTCTTTTTTTTGGCAAATAGTAGCATATTCACAGTATTTTATAGATTTTTTTCTCTTTTTTTACTTCATAGATATCCAGTTTTTATGGACGAGCTTTCTTTTGGAATTAGAGCAGTTTAAATTGCTTTGGAATCTATGTAGACGTTATTGCCAACACTATTATTTTGTGAACTGTTCTAGGCTCTTCAGAAAGTTGAAGAGTTCTCTCTCTCTCTCTCTCTTTTTTTTTAGTGGACGTTAAATGATTATGAAGTATTTTGTGGACTGTATTACTCAGGGTTCTACAGAGGAAACAGAACCAATTTGGGGGTGGGGGGAGAGGAAGAGAGAGATAGATTGATCCACCAATTGTTTGATTTTAAGGAATTGGCTCATGCAATTGTTGGAGCTGTTAAGTCTGAAATCTGTAGGGTAAGCCAGTAGGTTGGAAATTCAGGTAAGAGTTGATATTATAGGTTTTTTGTTTTTTTTTTGCCACGCTGGGTCTTTGTTGTGGCACGCAGGTTCTTCTTCGCTGTAGTGTGCGGGCTTCTCTCGTTGTGGCATGCAGGCTTAGTTGCCCCACAGCATTTGGGATCTTAGTTCCCCGACCAGGGATTGAATCTGCGTTCCCTGCATTGGAAGGCGGATTCTTAGCCATTGGACCACCAGGGAAGTCCCGATATTGTAGTTTTGAGGTTGATTTCCTTCTTCAAGAAACTTCAGTCTCTGCTCTTCAACTGATTGAATGAGGCCTACCCATACTTTGGAGGATAATGTGCTTTACTCGGGTGTACTGATTTAAATGTTAATTACACCTAAAAAGTACTTTCACAGTAACATCTAGATTGGTGTTTGTCCAAACAACTGGGTACCATAACCTAACCAAGTTGACACATAAAATTAACTGTCCCAGTGTATTCCTTGTCATTGTGGCATCCATACCCAACTCCTTAAACCATACTGAGTCTCAGATAAAGACAATGACAAGGTCATGCCTCCTTGTAACATGATACAGCTCTCCTGCATGCAGCTGAAAATGCACTAACCTTTTCCCCAGAAGGGGAAAAGTCCTTGGGTGATATTTACTTCTCTCTTGGATATCCTGTAACTTAAATACTCTGATGTGAAGTTAACAATATTTAAATACTATGAATGTAAAGTTAATACATCTTATGTTATATGATAAGGGGATAAGAGAGGGAAGAAAACAAAGATATATGTGGAAATATAATCATAGCAAAATCATACAGGTACTTTTGCTTATTCAGGAATCAGACTTATAAGTTTCAAAGTAGTTACTTTTCTGACTTGTAAGAGCAGAATGCTTCATTCTCCCTATGGGTTATTCTTAAGTGTTAGGTATTGCTTACCAACCATCTTGCATGTACAGCTCAGTGCAGCTTTCTTCACAGTTTATCTTCTTGACTGTTACCCTTCATGAAATGATAAGAACTTTATTTCATTGTGACAAATGATCCTGAGAAGAAAGTTTAACCACTAATGCTGAGGATGGCTTGTAGTGGGAAATGGGAAAGTGCTAGTAAAGCAAGAAACTAGTGGGAAACTGGAAAGTTTTAATAAGGCAAGAAAATAGAAATTTTAAATAAATTTAAGAGTCAGCTGTTGAATTTGACAGTGGCAAGAATCTGTGATTTATATAAGACTACTCTATACTCATTCAGTAAATATTTGTTGAGCGTCTAAAGTATGCCACCCATCAGGGATGTAGTGGTAAGATAGACAGGGTGTTTTGCTTTCATGGAGGTTACAGTATACTGGGGGAACCTAAGCAATAAACAGATAACTAAGAAGAATAACTGATAACTGAAAAGGGCTGGGCATAGGATTAAAATAAGAGTGATGTGATCACAGAGATAGAGTAGCTGCTTTAGATTTGAAGGTCAGGAAAGGCTTCTTTTATAATTTAACATTTAATCTGAATGACAAGGAACAGCCAGCCATGTGATGAGCAGGAGAGGAAGAAGAATAAACACCTTGTCTTAGTGTTTACTACTAACATTACTTTCTCACGGTTGTGAGCTTTTTAATGATAGACAAAGATTTTTGGCTTCATCACATTATTAATCATCTCATACATTTATATATGCAAAGATTATCCTACTGTTGTGTAACTCTTGTAGATAAATATAATTAACTCAGTAACTTGGCCACAATTTGTACTATCTTTATTTTCCTTTGAATTTAAGTTAAAATTTTATTATATTTGTATTTTGTTTGTGATTCCAGGGTGGTGTTATTACTTCTGACATGATTGAAATGATATTTTCCAATAGCCCAGAGCAACAGCTTTCAGCAACACAGAAATTCAGAAAACTGCTTTCAAAAGGTGAGTTCTGAATATGTTAAGTATATTTTTCATTTATTTACAAAGTATTACTTTCCCATAATCTGTTTTTCACACTACAGATAACTTGCTTTGGAGTATCTCTATCAACAGAATAAAAGGACACATACAGACATAGGTATATTATGAGCCATGGCTAATTTTTGAATTTCCTTTTTTATTTGTGTGATCTTACCAGGACCAGAAGGCAGCATTATTTTCATTTCTGAGGTATCTTATAAAAGATCTTAAAGTGATAAGAACAGTAGCAATATTTCATGTTAATTCAAATTGAGAAATTCCACTCTTTTTTAAGAAAAACTTAAAATATCACTTGAAAGAGTAGTGATTGTTGATTCTAATGTTAGCAGTTTATTAAATTTATTAGCTGAAATTTAAGTATGGATTTATTGGTGGACAGGATAACTACCTTTTTGGTGTGTGTGTGTGTATAATTAGGGTAGAATGGGATATAATACTTCTTGTTATCTGGGCAAGTGAGAACTCTGGAACTCTGAGCCATATTAAAATGTTGATAGTAAATCAGCATTAAAACAGTTGACCACCCCCTCCCCCCCATAGTAAGTTATGGTTGTTTGGAGTCATTAGTGGTAAATTAATATATCCCTTGAGGTTAACTGGAAAGAAAACCTACTGCCAGAGCAAAAAATAATTGCTTTTTGGATGACCACCTGTTAAAAATAGCTGAAGGCCATTATCATATTACCATCCCCACCCTTCTAAAAATGTCTTATCTCTTTTCAGCATGCTGAGATGGGTTTCTCAGATAATGTGGTTTTCCAAGGTCTTTCAACACTGCTACTTTCCTGCATGTATTCTAGTTTGCCAGCCATTCCTCTTAAAATGTGATAATTAGAATACAGTACTCCAGATGCATTCTTATTACTCTAAGGTGTGGTGGGAGATTGCCTTCCCTGTCCTGAAACTATACATTCCAATAATGTACTCCAGGCTAGCATCATTTATTTTGGTTTATTTTGGTAGTCATGGCATAGTAATGCTTCATTGCATTTTCAGCGATCTATACTCCCTAGTACTTTTCTTTATGAACTATTTTTAGGTTTCGTCTGTGAAGTCATGTGGATTTTTAAAAATTGCTTTAAAAAAAATCTAAAAGCTGAATTTTGCTTTATCCCTGTTGTTTTATTGCCATTTTAGGCTTATTGTTATTCTTTCTATATGTTGTTTCTGTAATCTAGCACGTTAACTACTTCATTTTTATTGTCATCATCAAATTTATTTGTTGTGTTTATATGAATGGTTGATAAAAATGTTGAACCAGGCAAAGAACATGTCATTAGAGCTTGCTGCAAATTAACATTGAACCATTAGTCATCCCTTCCCAGTACAGGCCATTGACTTAGCTAAGAGTCCCTAGTAGTACTGTAATCCAGCCGCCATTTTTCTTGCGTAGCTACATGAATGTCATCAAAAACTTTGTCAAATGTCTTGCTGAAATTACAATGCTAATCGTTTAGGACATTTCTAATCTATTTGCCCAACAAGTTTCTATTGAATGACTTTATTTATAAGATACTCTATTGTCATAAATGAAAATGAGATTAATTTGGCAAGTCATTCTTAGTGAATTTCTGCTGACTCCTACTTATCACTACAGCAGTAAAATTAGATCCTGCAAGCACAGAATCTCCTAATCCAGTTTTTTCCGACAATTTATGTTAAATAAAAAAGACTTAAAACCCATACACAGAAAAAGGGTTAGAAGGAAGTATACCAAAATAATAACAGTGGTTGTCTTTTGATGTTTTTCCCCATACTTTCTAAGTTTTCTAAAATAGTAGAGGCAGTAATTTTAAGAATTCTGCCCATCATATTTCCATATTAAGGCTTCCCTTATTATTAAATCTTTTAACTACCCTAGTCTCAAAGTGACTGAACTCAGTTTTACATTTTTTTTTCTGTTTTGGATTTACAATATGAAAGAGATGCTGAAGATGGAGGGAGGGATATTATGAAGTAAGTTTGAGTTTTATAAAGTCCTTGCCTTGAAATCAAAGGATTATTTTTCTTCTTTCCTTTTATTTTTATGGGGAGACAGAACCTAATCCTCCTATTGATGAAGTCATCAGCACACCAGGAGTAGTGGCCAGGTTTGTGGAGTTCCTCAAACGAAAAGAGAATTGTACATTGCAGGTGCGGACCATTTTCATTTCTTGCCTCATATCTTAATTCCCTTTACAAAGTTACATTTTGTATACAGATTTGTTACTTATTTTAATCTATATGAAGGGTTAATTTTTTGATACTGATGTTCCTGACAACCACATTGCAAGCTGCTTTGATAGCTTTGTTAACATCCAGGCCCTTGGTTTTACTCTTTAAAATTCTTGTTACTTTTTATTTTATGATGACTATGGATCATGCTTACCTGGTAGGGAATTGTTTGCAGTAGAGGAGCCATTATAAGGACCTAAGTGTGGACTATGTAAAATTTGGTTCTGAAAGATTTTTAGATTGTACTTGTTGGGTTTCTCAGGGCTCTGTAACATGGGCTAGATCAGACACTCACTGATCCCCAAACCTGGTACTAATTAATCCTTCCCCTCCACCCCCGGCCCCACCCCAAAAGAGCTGACAAGGATGTAGCCTTGTTGGGAATGTGTGTGCTTTCTCCTGTGTTAATTTACTGTATTAGTACTGCTGTATAGGGGTTCCAAGAGAAAATTCTACAGCTTCTGGATTAGATAATTTTTACAGTAAAAAGAACCAACTATCAACTGACTCTCATCTTGGGAGTTATCTAGAAATTTAAAAATACTATATTGTTCCTGAATAAAGTTGGATCTTAAATAAACTAGTAATTAAGTAATTCAGTAGCTAGACTTCCTTGGAGTAACCAACTGAATCAATTTCTGAGTTATTCTTTAACAAATACCTGTGATTCCTAAATTCTCACTTGTAGGATCTAATCTGAGTGGCTCAGGCCCTTTAGAAAGATTCTGCAACTATAAAGATTGGTTAGGTCCTACATAGATTACAAAATGGGGTTATTTTTCCAAGTAAATATTTGCTAATAACAAGTTAATCATAAAGATAACTTTCACCCCCATGTTTACCTTTGCCTTACTCTAAGGGTGTAATAAGGACTGGGGCATCTTTATAAGTATAAGTAACAGCTCCTCTCCCCAGGTTCCTTACTATCCAGAACATTATTGATAATTCATAAGACTTGATGCTTTGTCTTGATATTTTCTCTCCTTTCCTCCCATCCCATCCTTCTCTCTCTTTTACTCTCTTTGTTGCGGTGATGAGTTCCTTCCAGAGGAAAAACAGGAAGTCCAGAAAAGGTAGAGTACTTCAGTGTCCCATCAGTTTTTCTTCTCCAGTTTGACATTTACTAATCCCCAAGTTCATTTGAATTAAGATTCTGTTTTGTTGGCTGCTTCCTGGATTGTAATTCTGGTCCCCATCTAAGGCCAGGATCACCAGACACCTGGAAAATAATCAGGTTCACCTAGAGAGCAAAGAAAGAGGACTTTTCTCAGAAAAAAAGGAAATCCAGACAACCAATACTGCAGAGAACAGAGCCTGAGCCCCTTAAGCAACCTGTCAAGAGAACCAGAGGGACCAAATGAAGAGCCTTACTGCAGTTTATCATTTGAAAAGCTTTGTAGGAAGAGGGAGGTAGGGAAAATTTATCATTTTGTTCATGTGGAAGTATGTTTCTATCCTGTCTCTGACAATGAGAGTAATTCAGAGATATTAAATTTACTTCTGGACTTAGCAGTTTTTAGTAGGTGGTTGCAGAGGTCCAGTTCCTTAGTGTGTTAAAGGAAGATGGTATAACTTTCTAGTCCTAAAATGAAAAATGTCAGAGAATTTGGTTTTTCCCCATCCCCACCTTCTCCAGTATTCCCTAAAGAGCACAGTATATTCTCTCAGGCAGTGCCCTCTCCTGGCTAACACTTGTAAATTCTACATCATTTTTGATTTTGTAATCCTAGAGTTTGTATCTTAACACATCTGAAGATGAAAGCCTTCAGAAATCTCTAATTTGCTTCTATCAGAATTCTCAGATTCCACCCTTGTGTAGCCTAACTAATAATTAGGCTGAAAGATTGAGAAATGATTCCTCTGGAAGTGACCACCTCATGATTTTCACCTTAGCGATCCAAAGACTCTAGAGATAACGAACCTGTTTATTATATAAAGGTCATCATCCCCAGCTTTTCTTCTGTGTGCATTTAAACACAATATGGTGTTCTTTCTCCAGTGTGACTAATGGGTACCCTTCACTACCCCAGAAGCAGGAGGAGCAAATATATTGATGGAGACCTTAGAGCCAGGAGACTTCATTGTTAAATAATTAGACATGCTCTGGGAAGCTTGGAGGGTATTCCTTCCTCTGTCTTCTTGGAGATCACTAGGATGTGAGTTATCCATGATATTCCTACCTGCTTATTAGAAATTTGAATAGTGTGTCTTTGGAATGGGGTGTTTGCCATTTCTCTTCTAGAAAGAGAGTAATAATATGTAGTCATGATAGCTAAACTCAATAATAAATCACTGGACAAAATTATTCCCTTCATTCCATACATAAAGAACTGTGAATCCTAGTGAAGGGTTTCTTCACTTTCTTTCTGGCTTTCCTTATCAGTGGGATACTGCAAACCAGGGAGATAAAAATGCCTGCTTTTGGCAGTGCTACCTAGATACTCACTTGCCCTCAGATGAGATGAATATGGTGGAATCTAGGACTTCGGAAGCCGACTCTGCCGTTTAACTAACAGCATTCTCAAACACAGTGACATGTAGGCCTCAGCCATACATGAGAGCCTTGACATGAGATTGGTCTGCCTTATGGTGTATTCCCCGGGCCCACTTGGTTTGTTTTTTTGAGTCCAGGTCCAACATCTTTGTACTGTCCTTTGCAGTGCTGAGATGGTATATTCCCAAACCTTCTTATAGAAGCTTATAAAAATAGCTAGAAATAAGTAAATTGCTTCCTAGTTCCAGTCATTAAACAGATACTCCTCTTAAAGTTGTAAATTTGAATTAAATTGGTTTAGTTTTCCCATTTCTACCTTTCTTGTCCACACTAAAAGCTTAATGTGGTAAACTGCAGTTAAGCCTTCATCTTCCTGTGTTTTTTCCCCATCTTCATTGATCCCTCTACCTATCTTAAAAGGTTGCTCAGATGACTCAGGCACTGTTCTCTGCAGAGTTTGATATCTGGATTTATTTTTCTGATGTGAGCCTCTCTTTTCACTTGCTCTCCAGGTGAGCCTGGCATTTGCTAGGAACCAGAGTGGAACCGGCAAAGTGGCCAGCAACAGAGTCCTGATCCAAATGGAGAAAGGGAACCAGGCGTACTTCAACCTGGAGTGGGAAACTTGATAGGAGGTCAGAAGTACTTCAGTTTTGGATTCTCATTTTCCTTATTTTAAGGAACTGAGCACCAGAAGGTAGAGATTGAGAAAGGAAAAAGAGAACATACCAAAATCTTCAGCGTGCCCTTCAGATTTCAGTTGTAGCCTTATTTAGAAAGTTCTGGACAGTGAAAAATAATAGTGGAATTACAATTTGTAAGCAATCACAGCTGCATGACAGGTTGTTTCCTTGCATGATGCCATTCTTGGAACACTAAGAATATAGTAGTTTAAAACAAAGAGGAGTAAAGATTATAATAGTTTAGGGTACTACTTCAGGTGATACCATTTCTTAAGTTTTTCTCATTTCATCTTGTTGCTGAGTTTTTCTTGAGTTGCAAGGTTAAATTACCTTTTCTGGCCATTTCTATTATAACTTTATGCAATTGCTTTTGGTATCAACTCTGGACATTCCCATTTCACAACTCTCTTTCATGTTAAAATCTAGTCTGGGACCTGAGACGGAAATGTTCACCCCACTCAAAAAAATAAAGACTGCGATACCCAGTGAAAGAGAAACTACATAGTTCAAAGTACAACCAGTTTTTTAAAAACATACTTACATATTAAACACATTTGAAAGTTGCTTCTTCCAACACTTTAATAGGGGTCTATACTCATGAGGAGTTCTCAGTCTCTCTTTCTCTCTGCCTCTCTCTCTGTTTCTCTGTTTCTGTCTCTCACTCTCTCTCCTCCCGCCTCCTTCTCATGTCACACATATACACATGGGTATAGAAAATTGCACAAATAGAGCTTGATAAGTTTTTACAAGGTAAACATCACAGTAATGAGTGCCGTGTGTGTGTGTGTGTGTGTGTTTCAGTGCCTCATTAATCCATGAATATGATTTGAGTTTTCACTGGCCCTCTGGTTATAGTTATTCATCTACTTCTTTCCCCGGTAATGGCAAAACTACTTTCTGATTTCCATTCTTACCAAGAGAGACCTTGAATCTTGTTTGCCTTCAGATATGTACTTTTTAGTGATAAACATAACTCTGGTACATTCTTATTTTGTTGAGAAGTCCTAACTTCCGAGTTTCTTCCATTCATGTTCTGGCTGTTATTTACTTATTCTCCTAATCATTGTCACTCTATTCTGTTTTGCTTCTCCATTTTATTCATTTCAGTGGCATCTGGAAATCTGTCTTTTTCTGGGAGACCTTTGGGGCTAAACCTCATCAGACAAACAGCAGTTTGACTTCTGTTAGCAATTATCATTCTAATTTCTTCTCATTGATAACTCTTTAATATATCCTTTATCTACTCAGTTTATTGTCACCATTTCTTTTGCATCAAAATTTCACTGCAAACCTTTTTCTCTTTGATATAGATTGCTATATATGCTGATCTTATTCATTCTTCACAGGTTGCTTTTCCTCAAAGTTTTCATTTTTTTGACATGGTCTCAGATGCTGATGACTCTCTGTTGAACTTTGAGCCTTTCTTCTTGTAGGAAAGTTGGCTTTTGTACCCACTCCATAGTTCATTTTCCTAGTAAGCAAAAGAAGCTACATTTTAGGTGAACTGTGTTTTCCTTTTAGCATACCCTAAATAATAAATAATAACCCTAAATAATCTGTCGTATCATTATTTGAAATTTCTTGCCCTAGATACCAAAACTGCAAGCAATTGGAAGACTCTTGTCAGTGTTACAGGTGTGTTTCAGAGAGGAAACTATGGTTGGGGCCATAAGCCTACTAGATTAGGAGGCTGTAATCTAGCTCTCTTTGACTGGCATTACTCAAATGATTAGTGATCATTGGATCTTTTTCTGATAGTTTCCTCATTCATAAACTAGAAAAGCCAGGCTTCTCTGGGTTGTTGTAAGGAACACCTGAGAGTATGTGAATAATGCTTTGAAAGTATAAAGTACTGTATAAATGTCAAGTTTCAATTCAGACAGACTGAAAAGGGTTTGTACATTGGTTTGAGTAGTAATTTAATTACAGAGGTGATATGAGTTTTTATTTTATGAAACTCAGTGTTTAAAAGTCTCCTGAACTTCTCTTATAGCAAAGAGTTATCAGGCAAAAAAATGTTTAACTGTGGTGCTCCTAGTCTGGCCTCCCTGCTGCTGTAATATCAGTGTCCTAACTAGATATCAGACCACTTTATTTCACTTCTGTATATCAAATTTTAGGTTTCTTTGAATATCCCTTCTTTAAGTGTCTTCTGCTATAAATTTACTATCATTCATGTAGCTTTGGACTGGGCTAATCAGATTGTCTTCCCATTTCTTTCATTTTCCAGTACCCCAAGTGATTGACGATTTAGTTTTCCATATGACACCTGCCTTGCAGTTGACCCCAAAGCTTAAAGGAGTCACAGCTCCATCTTTTGATGACTTTTTATTGATTTCTCATTCAAGGGGCATGTCACTGAATTTTTTTTCTTCCCCATATGTGCTTCATTAAAGAATATTAAATAGAAGACAGAACAGGAGAAGGAAACAAAACTAAAGTTTATTTAAGAACTCTAAATAGAATTGTAATATAAGTTCATTCTTGGATTTTAAGAGGTCATTCTTGGATTTCATCATATTAGGCTAAAGAGTCAAGTTACTGTAGAGATGTGTAGAATTAATAACGTGCTGTATTTTTTGTTGGCCATAATTTCCTTCATACTGTTTACCAGTTTATCAACTTTAAGAATGCTCTTTTTAAAAAAGTCTTACCTCTGTGCCTTGGTTTGGAGACTTCTCATTTACTGGAAGCTCTTATGCTCTGAAGTTGCCATTTCTGTTAGTTGTATGCCCGTTAACTCCTTTCGGACTACTTATCATTTCAGTTGTCTTCTGCCTTTTTCACTCTGCCTGTATTTTACACATTTTACAGTTTTATTCTTTCGCCATTTCACTCTGCCCATTTTATAGAAATTATTTGATTTTGTTTTTATTAGATAATAAACATGGTTTAAGGCCAAAAGGTACATAAAGGCTTTACTGTAAGTGCCTATCCTTCCCATACTTGTTTCCCATTCACCTCGAGCTCTCTATGTAAGTGACAGGTATTTACAGTTTATTGTGACTCCTTCAAGAGATATTCTGTGCAATAAGTAAATTGATGCATATATTCCTTCTTAACCCTTTTGGAAAATACAGTATGGTACCATATTAATGTACATTGTTTTTCTTTTTCCTCCATTTATGTCTTGGGAGATCATTCCATGTCAGTATATGAAGCACTCCCTCATTCTTCTTATGGTCTCATGTCAGCTCTGCCTTGATCTGAAATTTTAGACACCCTGAGTATTCCTCTAGGCTAAGGTTATTTCTTCAGGAATTCTTCATTTAAAATTAATATAGTATTTACCTGATAGATTATGTGTAAATAATGATTTCAGATTCTTTTCTTCATGCACAGAAAACCTTATTGTTATAAGTAAACAAGCTATTAAATTCTAATAAGATAATGAAATTATTTTTATCTTTATAGTTTGAGTCAGCTTGGGTACTGACAAATATTGCTTCAGGAAATTCTCTTCAGACCCGGATTGTGATTCAGGCAGGAGCTGTGCCTATCTTCATAGAGTTGCTCAGCTCAGAGTTTGAAGATGTCCAGGAGCAGGTAAAAATTGAAACAAGTAAAGAGAAGCAGGTCAAAGAATACAATTTTTCCCTTCAGTCTTATATTCAGAATCTCAGTTTTACCGCTTAGATATGACAATCCATGGTTCATCACAGGGAGTGTTCTAGAAATCTAAACTTAACCAAAATAGAAAATTTCATAGTGAATATAGGCAGAATTTCTCCTAGAAACATAAAACCATTTTTCCCTTCCAACCCTGAAATTCTTTAAGTCCCATAGATATACATTTTAGACCATGTAAGCAGTTACTGAGTTTTTTCTTATAGTAATCTCTCGTGTTGATTGACATAGCAAGTCTTTGCCACTTTTGTGCAGAAAATCACTTAGAAAACATGAAATTTTAATTACCGCAAAGTTTGTCAAATTCATAAATATAAATCATTACTAAATGAATATGACTTTCTTCTACAGCTTTATTGAGGTATAATCAACCTACAGTAAACTGCATATGGTTAAAGTGTATAATATGATGTTTTGACATATGTATATATCCATGAAACTGTCATTACAGTCAAGATAATTAATACATCCATCATCCCCAAAAATTGAGTAAAGTTTTCTGCATTTTGGTTGCTCTTAAATTCTTGGCTCACTGTTTTCTTTTGTAAGTAAGCTTAAAATACATTTGTAATCAGCTGAGTAAGCCATTTGGATCTCTGCTATGTTCCAATGGCTGTATGGAATGTTACTTAAGGGTAGGGCCCCCTAAGATTAAGAATATGTATAAGGGGCTTCCCTGGTGGCGCAGTGGTTGAGAGTCCACCTGCCAATGCAGGGGACACGGGTTTGTGCCCTCGTCTGGGAGGATCCCACATGCCGCGGAGCGGCTGGGCCCGTGAGCCATGGCCGCTGAGCCTGTGCTCCGCAACGGGAGAGGCCACAACAGTGAGAGGCCCGTGTACCACAAAAAAAAAAAAAAAAAATATGTATAAGAACTGGTACCTCCTTTTAATAAGTTTACTCCCATGAGTATTCAATACATGTATACTTATATAATAGTATTGATCTTCTTCCACCAATCCCCCTGTTGAGTGAACTTAGGGGTTTTAATAGTTAATGTCCATATATAATATGTTGATTAACTACTGTATAATTTTGTAAAGAGTTATTGTGATATGTTGGCATCTTTTTTGAAGGAATTATGAGAAAATTAAACTCTACAGCCTGTCATTAATGAATAATTCTTTCACAGGCAGTCTGGGCTCTTGGCAACATTGCTGGAGATAGTACCATGTGCAGGGACTATGTTTTAGACTGCAATATTCTTCCCCCTCTGCTGCAGTAAGTTTCTTTTTCTTTTCTTTTCTTTTTTTTTTGTGAGTAATAAAAATACGGGAAGTTCCTCAGAAAACAGTGCATCTTTGGAAATCATTTTGGATTTCCTAGTGTTACTTTTCATTACAGATATTTTCTTACTAACTTGTTTAGATCATTTCCTTGGGCATCCTATCTTATTCAAGTGCCAAAATTTTGAATTCCTTGTGTTAGAATTAATTAAGCTTTATTGTTGTAGAGAAGAGCTGTTTGAAGACATCTGTTTATCAGTAGCATTAAGTGGTTAAATATTTATATTATGCCATCAGAGAATTAATGCCCATTATATCATTTACCATTGCATCATTATGCTTATAGGTTATTTTCAAAGCAAAACCGCCTGACCATGACCCGGAATGCAGTATGGGCTTTGTCTAATCTCTGTAGAGGAAAAAGTCCCCCTCCAGAATTTGCAAAGGTAAGGATTATGCTTGTGGGAAATTGGCAGAAAAAGTACAGTTAAAAGAGTCTAAGAGGGCTTCCCTGGTGGCGCAGTGATTGAGAGTCCGCCTGCGGATGCAGGGGACACGGGTTCGTGTCCCGGTCCAGGAAGATCCCACATGCTGCGGAGCTGCTGGGCCCGTGAGCCATGGCTGCTGAGCCTGCACGTCCGGAGCCTGTGCTCCGCAATGGGAAGAGTCTAAGAACCAATATTAATGTGAATAGAAAGAGAATAATTTGTTTCTAGAAAAATAGGTCTTTTTGTTTATTTTTGTTTGAATTTGAAATAAATTTTCACTGCCTTTAAAAAGCTCTGAATTACTCTTAAAACATGGCATTTTTTGTTTGTAACAAAGTATCTAAAATGCAGAATTTCCTAGCTTTAACACTTAGGAAAATTCCTTTACCTCTCTGATCCACAAAGAGTGTTTTGACAAGGAATCTCACTCTGAGAATTGGTATATATTAAACTTTGCTCTTTGAAACTGTTTTCCTTGGGCTCTGACTACCTCATCAAAGTAAACTGCAGGGTTATTGACAGCATTCCCAAAGATGGAAATGTCACTTGGCCACTTACTGCTCCATCTTCAGAAGTATTAATCACACCAGAAGTCACCAGGTGTGTGCCTGGTTGCTTTCTGGAGTTTCCCCCCTCATTTCTTGCTTTTATTCTGTTGAATTTCATAATCATATCATCTTCCCTTTATAGGTTTCCCCCTGTCTGAATGTGCTTTCCTGGTTGCTGTTTGTCAGTGACACTGATGTACTGGCTGATGCCTGCTGGGCCCTCTCATATTTATCAGATGGACCCAATGATAAAATTCAAGCAGTCATTGATGCAGGAGTATGTAGGAGACTTGTGGAGCTGCTGATGTAAGATATCTTAAAGTGTGTCTGTACTTTTGTCTCTCATATTAGTTTTCTAGTTGCTGATACTCAAATATTAATGCATTATACTGATTTATTGTGCTTTAGGCTACTGTCTTTTGTTACTTTTTTATACTCATGTCAAATCTGTTTGTTTGATTGTTTTGAGGGTTATAAAGAACCTCTCACTCTTCTGCTGTAAGCAGCCCTTTAGCAGAAACATTTGGAAAATTTTGATCTGTGTAATTCTAGCTCATGATTAATGACCTGAGACCAACCACTGGATAGCAGAAGGCACACTGCCACTAAAAACGGTCATTTCTTCATCTTTTTGTCTCATTTAGAGCTTAACCTAGACTGGTGTCAGACTTTGAATTTTATTTTGCTATATCTCTTTGTGATGCCTTTCATTTATGAAGTGGAAGATTTACTGATGGCATAAATAATTTGAGACTGTATTAATCAAATTTTTAGAAAATAGTATCAAAGAAAAAAATTAAGAGTGATAACATAATGGGGAAATAGTATAATTAAAAGCCATGTGAAATTTATTGGAGTAAGTACAAAGTAGATGCAAGGAAACATTGCCCCAAAGATGACATGTGGAATGAATTAGATAGTATAATACATAGAATATAAAACTCTGGGGTTGTAAGACTTACTAGAGAATGGACTTGAGGATATGGGAAGGGGGAAGGGTAAGCTGTGACAAAGCGAGAGAGTGGTGTGGACATATATACACTACCAAACGTAAAATAGATAGCTAGTGGGAAGCAGCCGCATAGCACAGGGAGATCATCTCGGTGCTTTGTGACCACCTAGAGGGGTGGGGTAGGGAGAGTGGGAGGGAGGGAGACGCAAGAGGGAAGAGATATGGGAACACATGTATATGTATAACTGATTCACTTTGTTATAAAGCAGAAACTAACCATTGTAAAGCAATTATACTCCAATAAAGATGTAAAACTGTACATTAAAAAAAAAACTGGGGTTATAGACTGGGTACAGATCAGCGGCATAATGCTGTTGTGAATTAAAAGCAATATAATGCTGGAGGACTCAGAAGTACATCATTCAGAATCTGGGAGAGTAACCTTTTGTACTCTTTAGTCTCTAGATTACTAAATATTTTAACCATTTCTTTTTAGTCATCGGATCTTAAATGTGGAGAAACTGGCACAGTTTTGAGAAGAGTGATCAATCTCATTATAAGGGGAGAGAAAATAAGATATTTAGGGCTTCCCTGGTGGCGCAGTGGTTGGGAGTCTGCCTGCCAATGCAGGGGACGCAGGTTCGTGCCCTGGTCCGGGAGGATCCCACATGCCGCGGAGCGGCTGGTCCCGTGGGCCATGGCCACTGAGCCTGCGCGTCTGGAGCCTATGCTCCGCAACGGGAGAGGCCACAACAGTGAGAGGCCTGCGTACCGCCAAAAAAAAAAAAAAAAAAAAAGATATTTAAGGAAATTTAAAGGATATTAACTTACTTAGCCTAAAATCAAGACTTAATATCTGTCTTCAGATATATAAAAGATTTGTGGAGGGGTTTTTCAGACCAGTAAGTCAGCTGAGGTTTAGTAGAAAGAGTCTACTATTTGAAGTATGAGGCCTGGCTTTCATTTTCAAGTTAGCTCAACTGTTGATATATTTTTATTCCTGTGAAAATTAAGTGATTTGTAAAACCTAAAAGTGCTGTATAAATGTTACTATCTCTTTCCATTATCTCAGCAACCATAGAGACCAAGTAAAGAGGAAATGAAACCTGCATTAATGAATGAGAGGGAAAACTTGGACTCCAGGTGATTGAATACCTGGGAAGGGTTATTAGAACAGATTTGTAGTTTTTATCCAAAAGTACCAAACAAAAGGAAAGACAGCCTTTCTTGGGGACACCAAAAACATTTCCTCATCATGATAGGGTTCCTTTAATAACCACCATAGGTACCTTTCTGCTCCAAGAACCGATCACATGTTAATTTCTTTTGGGTTTCAGCCCTAAGGAAAAGAGATTAAAGATAGAACTGTTGGATATAACACATCTTTTTATGGTTGCAGGCATAATGATTATAAAGTGGTTTCTCCTGCTTTGCGAGCTGTGGGAAACATTGTCACAGGCGATGATATTCAGACACAGGTATGAATAAATGGTATCTCTTTCTTTTTTCTTTCAGAAATAGCAGAACCCCTCTTGATTATGTTTCTGTTACAGTATTTAACTCACATGGGGAGAAATGATACTTTGTTTCATTAATGTTTGTTAAAAGTGTTGGCTTTGGCAACTACTTTCAATACCTTCACTATCTCTGTCTTGACCTATTGCTTTGTGGCAATTTTGGGTTCCCTATGGTGTAACTTATCCTTTTGGTTCGGTTTATTTCCCACTACTTCTACTTGAAGGGGTTCTTGTGAACATCAGAAGCCTCTAGTAGCATCCTTTCTGTCATCTTCATCTTATCTTCCCTGATGGCTTCCTCCTTTTTGTACACGGTAAGTTTCCTATGTGAGAAGTATCTTCCCTCCTGGTTCTTAATGTCACCTTCTATTCCGTTCAAATTTTATATCAAGATACATCACTCACAGTGGATTGTCCTAGCCATTTTTCTTCTTGATCTCTCAGATGCATTGGCACCATCTTTAAAATTATCTTCCTAGGCTTCTGTGGTGCTGAAGTATTTTGGGTCTTCTGCCTCATTGACCATTTATTTCTCCTTAGCAAGTTCCTTTACCTGTTCTTTTCTGTTTATGGGATTATCCCCTGGAGGGGATTAGTTTTAGCCTTAGCTCTTTCTTAGCCAGCTCTGACTTTCAGCAAGACATTTAATGTCTTCACTTTTCTGATCTCTAAAATTAGGAGACTGAATTTGTTCTCAGGTGTCTTCCAACTCTTAATATTTAACTTTAAATTTATTCTGTCCGCAAGGGAACTGGTGTACCTGGACCTCTGCTTATTTATGTTCCTGTCTCAGTGAATGGCCCCAGCAGTTACCCAAGCCAAAAACCTGGACATTAGTTTGATTATTCCCTTTATGCCACCTTTCTCATCAGTCACTAATGACTGCTATTTCTACTCATTCCTTGCAGTACTTAGTTCAGACCTTTCTTGTGTCATTCCCATATCACTAGAAGGATGCTTGTAAAATGCAAATTTGATCATGTCATTCTCTTAAAATCTTCTTATGGCCCCCTATTGTCCTTGGACAGTGTTTACGATCCTTTAAAATACGGCACCTGTATAATGAAATGCTGTGCAACAGAATGAAGAAGCTCATAGGCGTGTATATGGAAAGGTTTCTAGGTTCTGTTGTTTAAAAAGAAAAACAAGGGGCAGAATAGTATGTAGGATATATTACTATTTGTGTAAAAAACAGGCAGGGAGGAGAGGAGAAGAAAACAATGTATGTTTTTGATTGTATTTGCATAAAATTTCTCAGGAAGCATACACAGGAAACTAATAACATTGGTTGTCTCTGTGGAGAACCAGGTAGCTGGGGTATAGGAATGGAAAGGAGGCTTTTAACTATATAGTCCTTTTTATTTTCTGAATTTTAAAACCATATTGGTATATTTGCTATTCAGAAAAAGTTTCTGTCTGCCCCCTCCCGTGCCATACTCTCTGCTTTTGCCATGTTTGTTCCGCTGTATTAGCTATGATCACGCTAACTTCTGAGATTTGACACATGGCTTGCTTCCCTCTGCATGGAACATATGCTTCCATCCCCATCCCTGTTCTGACCAGTCCCTCACACAAATCCTCACTCTGCCACTAATGCCTTTTCATTCTTCAAGTCTTGGTATTAACATTTTCTCCAAGAAGCTGACTCTTAAATTAGGTGCTCCTTGTTTTGTTTCATCCATCATAGCACTTACCACACTGTATTGTAACTGTCTACTAGATTGTAAGCTTGTAGAGGTGGAACTGTGTCATTCTTGTTCGTTTTTGTTGCTTCTACAATAGTCCCTGGCACAATATATAGAGACTCAAAAAATATTTACTGAATAAATGAAGTTCTGAACGTATACATCTAGTTCCAACCTCTCTCAAGTTCCAGTCCCATGTCTCCAGTACCTGTCTCGCCTTCTCGTCTTGGTTTTTCCCATTTCAGTTAATGGTACAACTGTTCACCCAGTCTTGAAACTTTGCAGTCATATTTGGTGTCTCCATCTCTCACACTTTGTATAGCAAGTCAGCAGGTCTTAACTGATTCTTAGTGTTTCTGGATCTACATCTGATTACCTTAGTTTGGGCCCTGTTTTCTCACATGCAGGGGTTGTTGCTGTACCTATCTTATTCATCCTCCTGCTCTCCCAGGCATTTACCCCTCTCAGTGTATTCTTCCTAATAACAGCTTAATCTTTCCTAAAATAACTTTGTTCACATTATTTTCCTCCTGGAAACAATGAGCTTCTTTAATGCCTGTGAGATAAAGAACCGTTTCAGCATTTTTTCATTTCTAACCCTTCTGTCTGCTGTGTCCTCCCTCTTCTTTGCTTATGAAATCCTGTCTGTGTTTCAAGGGGTTCCCCCCGCACCCCCTCCCGTGAAGTGTTTTTTTCCTTACTACTCCTCCCCAGGTATTCTTTAACTTCTGACATGCTTATTTTCCACACCACATCTTTGGCATTTAAAAATGCTTTGTGATGTCTTTCACACTGTTATTTGGAAAGACTGTACCTGTTAAACCACAAGTTTTGTTATTTTTTGAGTTAATTTAATAGGCAAAAATCGGCTTCATTGTAATTTGCATTTCTTTTGTTACTTTGTGAGGTAATTTTCTATTAAAAATGTAGTTTCTCTTACCAATTTACATACTAAAGACAGCAACGCTTTTTTCCATTACAAATACTTTTTCACATTGTGTGGTGTGCATTTTCATTTTCATATGAGTTTTTGACATGCAAAAATTTCTATTTGGTGAAATTTTAATTTTTCCCCTATAATTTCTTCTGTTGTTTTTATGCTTGGGAAGTCCTTCACTGTCCCCAAACCAGCTACTAACTAATATTTTCTTCTGCTTTATGGTTTCTTTGTTATATTTACTCTTTAAATAAGTTGCAGATTTATTTTACTGTTTGGGGTTAAGAATTGATTTTTAAAATATTTTCAACTAGTTGTCCCTTATTCTAATACCATCTATTAAATAAGACTACCAGTCATTGGAGGAAGAAAGGATTAATTTTATTACATACTTATTAATTCTTTATAAATACTTGTATTTATTTCTAGACTAGATATCCTATTCTTTTGTTCAGTGATTGATTCTTGAGCCTGTCACATATTATTTTAATCATTATAACTTTACGATTTTAGTTTCTGGTAGAGTAGATCTCCTTGTTCATGTATATTTGTCATGTATATCATCCTCACCTTTGTAAGCTGTTTGATAGCTGAGGGCATATACTTTTAATCTTTGTATCCTATAAAGCACCTGGTATACTTAACTAAGCAAGTATTGATTCCTTGACTTCCAGGTAGAGAATTATCAGAAGACTTAAAAATCTGAGACCACTTTTGAATTTCTGGCCACTTGATACATTTACCCAAAAGACATTTTCATATGCTATAGGCATAGGAAAGTGAATAAGGCATATTGTGCCATATTAAATATGTTTAGCAGTTGTGAGTGTATATAGTGAAACTGCTTTGATAATCTTAGAAATGAATTCTTATTAGCTGTGAGTACTTTTATACATATATAAAGTTATTTCTAAAATTTCAAGGAGAGATGTTATTTCTTTGTATTTTCCGAAAATAAAGTCTTTGAGTTAAAGGTTTACTTCAGTTTGGATTAATACGATAAGTAAAATTTTCAAACTTTTTTCTTTAGGTAATTTTGAATTGCTCAGCTCTGCAGAGTTTATTGCATTTGCTGAGTAGCCCAAAGGAGTCTATCAAAAAGGAAGCATGTTGGACAATATCTAACATCACAGCTGGAAATAGGGCACAGATCCAGGTAATCTCATAGCACCTGTCTTTTGTTCTGTATTTTTATTAGTTACGGTTTTTTTTCAGTCAGCCTTTAAAGTATGTATAATTTTTCATTATTGCCTTGGAGAACACTAATTTCCAATGTTGTCTTATTAGTCTATTTCTTACTTTTTTTATCCAACATTATAGAGGTTAAATCTTTTGAAACTTACACTTAGGCCTTGGTTTTTTCTCTTTGCCTTTAATATTTGATGATTTGTCAAGATCTGAGAAATAGTATCTTGTATTTTCAAAATGTTTTGATGGACTTTACGCTAAACAGATTGGCTTTACTCTTGCCAAATAAAATATTTCTTTTCTGGGCTTCCCTGGTGGCGCAGTGGTTGAGAGTCTGCCTGCTGATGCAGGGGACACAGGTTTTAAAAAAAAAAAAAAAAAAAAAAAAATTTCTAGTGGACCCATGTGTTGGATTGCTTCAACTTTTCATGACTCTTTGGGGACCCAGTTTTCTCTAAATGGTTATCTGCCCTTTACTTTTGTCCTTGTATTAGTGGGAGAGTAATCCAAGTGAAAGGCTAAGCCATAGGCCAAATGGTTCAGAATAAGCCATGAGAAAGGCTGGAATAATGAGCTGGAAAAGATATACCATAGACTTATGGGACTTTGAGCTGAGTGGAATCATAGAGGTCATCTAACCCAACATTCTCAATTAAAGATGAAACTGAGGCTCAGAGAAATAAAATGATTTGCTCAAGGATACCTCTAGTAAATGACAGGACCAAGATGAAGCACCTTTCCACTAAATTTTACTGACTTCCTTCAGTGGTGTAATAGAAAGAGTTCTTGACCAGGAAAGCATGGTTAGTCATCCCCAGGAGGCTGTCAGGGACTGAGATTGATAACTGTGGCATTTTATAGCATGCATCAGGGTGATTTCAGCTGCACTTTATTGTCTGCTACCACCAGGCTGTCATATAGAATTCCTCAGTTTTTGGATAAATGAAATGATATGAACCCATTTTAGGTTCTTGAGCTAAGGAGAAACATGAAGAAAGCAATTTGAGGAAGACTGCTTTAGTATATGAGAGGGATTGAGTAAAAGTACTCTGTCTAAAGGCTATTCTGGTAATCTGTGTGGGAGGTGGTGGCTTGGAATAAAATGGTGGCAGTGCTAAAGGAAAGGAAAAGATGGACTTAGGACGTCCTGAATTGAGAATGTAAAGGAGACTTGGTGACTGATTGAATTTAGAATGAATAAATGAATAAATAAATAAATATAAAAACAGCCTTTGTAAACTAGAGAGGTTTGAAAGGAGACCTGATACAAAGAGCAGATGATATGTTTAAGGTGGTTAGCAGATGTTAAGTCAGCTGTCAGCCACCTTGGGCTGGGGCCCCAGTGAGAAATGTGGACTGGAGAGGTAGAGCACACGTGTGAGAGTGGATGCTATGAGAGAAATGAGAATGGCAGAGGAAAAGAAAGAAAATTGAACTTTTATAATTTGTTATGGTGAGTGGAACAAGAGAGAAAAATAAAAGAGAAAAGAACCCAGGTAGAAAACTAGGAGATTACAAGGTCACAAACTCCAGGGAGGATGTTGTTAGTGATACTAAGTATAGCCAAAAGGTTAAGGATAATGAGGAGTTAAACTCCTTCCAGTTGATTGATTGATTGATTGATTGATTGATTGATTGATTGCAGTACGCGGGCCTCTCACTGCTGTGGCCTCTCCTGTTGCGGAGCACAGGCTCCAGACGCGCAGGCTCCAGACGCGCAGGCTCCAGACGCACAGGCTCAGCGGCCATGGCTCATGGGCCCAGCCGCTCCGTGGCATGTGGGATCTTCCCGTATTGGGTCACGAACCCATGTCCCCTGCATCGGCAGGCGGACTCTCAAGCACTGCGCCACCAGGGAAGCCCCCAGTTTATTTTTAACAGGGGAAGGGTGTCATTAGTGAAGCTAGCTGAAAAGTTATAATTAGTGTCATGAACAGTTTTACAACTCTTGTAATTTCCCTTTCCGTTTAATTTTTTCATTCCAGACTGTGATAGATGCCAACATTTTCCCAGCCCTCATTAGTATATTACAAACTGCTGAGTTTCGTACAAGGAAAGAAGCAGCTTGGGCCATCACAAATGCAACTTCTGGAGGATCAGCTGAACAGATCAAGTAAGTACTAGCCAAGTAGTGTCTTGTAAATTAAAGGAAAATTACTGTCTCCCAATTAAGAATGCTCAACTCTAGCCTCTTGGAAGATTGTTCTCAGTTTCATAATTAGACTCAAGCGTATATTTGATTCCTTATATCGCTCCCATTCTCTATTGCTGAAGATAATTCTGGGATGTAAGAGGGAAGGCATAGTTTGAGGTTTGAGGTGATCGAAATACTTATAGGGGTGGCTTGAGCCTGCTCTCAAGCTGCTTGATCAAAAACATCTTGGGTAGTCTAGAAGGTTACTTGTAGAATTCTTAGAGTCTAACTTTAATAGCTAACTCTCGCTATTTCTAGTTTAGATGTCTTAATAGTAGAATTGGACAGACTTGAAAGAGATGTATTGATATGCCTTAAAATAAAGTGCCAAATTCAGTAGAGGCAGGTCTCCTAAAGGACTATGTTATTCAGTAAAGGGAGAGGTCTGTGTATTAGCTTGAGACTTAAATGGCCCATAGGGCAGCAACTTATCATCTTAATGGCTAGAGTAGGCATAAATATGGATAGGAATCAATTCCTCAAAGGAACATCATATAATCAGATGGTTAATTATGGAAATATACAGTATTTCAGATAGAAAAAAAAAGAAGAATGGAACCTAGACTCTTAGCCTGCCTTAAGATTCTTTGGGGAATTCAAATGAGGAGAGAATATGGTTACCAATGAGTGTTAAAGCATTTAATCCCTTCTATATATGTAGTAATATGGGGGAAACGTAGCTACTTCTGATATTGTCGCTTTGTGGGTTAAATGTAGGTGCTCAACCAGTGCTGATTCTTTAGTGCTCTGTTGGGAATTTCAACATGAGAAGGTAAAGTAGTCCTAAGATTTCAGAAACTGATCAGAAAATAAGATTACAGAAAATAAGTATGTACGTGAAATAATACAACTTAAATAGATTAACACATGCAGTAGCTATTTCGGTGAAGTTCATCATGGATAGGTTAGCCAAGGAGGACTTCAAGTGGTCTTCAGAGCATATTTGTAGGGGATTGGGTCTTTTTTAACCTCCAGAGTTCGGTCTGGGGTACTATGATTTTTAAGTATGCCACCACCAGATGGCAGTAATATGAAGTAATATAGAAGTTATTAGAACAGTTGATGGTTATCTTATGTTCAAATTCAGATTTATAATTATTGTCACTATATTTTATACCAAATATGTTTTCTTAATTGAAATAGTGAAACTGTACAGGTACATATTTTAAAGACATTTTAAAATACTATGGTATCTTTCATCAGAAAGTATTCAGGGGTATTTTGCTCTGTTAGAGAGGAATGGAATGCCTACTATCCCTTTTTACAATTCAGCATAGCTATTTATAATAATAGAGTTAATTATCAGTCTCCTAGCAGTTTTTTATTAACTGGGTAAAGAGTTATCTTGAAAGATTATTATAAAACTGTTACAGTCCAAATTATAGAAAATAAGCTGTCTTTATTACTGATAAAAGATATCTGTGTGGCTTCTGCTTATTGTTGAGAAGACAAGATTTAGATGCAAGAACCAGTTAGAATAACTTAGGAAGTACTCATAATTTTAGGTTAAATATAATCAAATGCTAATACATACTACAGTTCTTAAAAATGAAGGATAAAGAATGTTGCCTGGAATTAAAGTTTCATGAAAGAGATGAAACTTGACATTTGGGTAGAGATTTGGCAATTTTGGAGGAGAGAGAATAGCATGAGGGAATATGCACAGTAAATGTTATTGGAAGAGGCAAATCAATCTTGCTATAGGTTATTCTGTGCAGGGATGAAGAATTAAGGAATTGATGGACTTTGAAAACTGGGATGAAGGCCTTAATCTTGGGAAGCAGGGAAGTCCCAAGAACATAGTGTTCTGAGGAGAGGAAAGAGAGCAATTAAGATGCCATTGCAGTAGTTTAGTATACTGTGATGGCCAGAATTAAGGTAATAGCTGTAGGGACTTCCCTGGTGGTTAGTGGTTAAGACTCCATGCTTCCACTGCAGAGGGCACGGGTTTGATTCCTGGTCGGGCAACTAAGATCCCGCATGCTGCCAGGTGTGGCAAAAAAAAAGTGTTGTAGCATGAGGTATAGGTCTAGATATGGGAAATAACGATCTGTAGGACTTGGTGGCAGGTTAACAGATTGCAAAGGAAAGGAAAGAGCCAAAGATGACCGGAGAAAAAGCTGGTTCTGTTGATAAAAATTAGGACACAGAAGAAGCAAAATCCTGTTTGAGAGGGATGGCTTTATTTATTTTTGGCTGCGTTGGGTCTTTGTTGCTGCGTGCAGGCTTTCTCTAGTCATGGTGAGCCGGGGCTACTCTGTTGTGGTGTGAGGGCTTCTCATTGTGGTGGCCTCTCTTGTTGTGGAGCATGGGCTCTAGGCACGTGGGCTTTGGTAGTTGTGGCATGTGGGCTCAGTAGTTGTGGCTTGCGGGCTCTAGAGTGCAGGCTCAGCAGTTGTGGCACACGGGCTTAGTTGCTCCACAGCATGTGGGATCTTCCCGGACCAGGGCTTGAACCTGTGTCCTCTGCATTGGCAGGCGGATTCTTAACTACTGCGCCACCAGGGAAGTTCCGAGAGAGATGGTTTAAGACACAGTGAGTTTGTTTTTCATCAGAAGAAATATTTGAGAAATATAATTCACTTTTCCAGATAGTAAAGTCTAGTGGACTAAATTTCCTTACCCAGAAAATTTTCTTAATGGAAGCCTTTTCTGCTGCAGAAGCCAGCTAGCGTCAGTGACCAGTGATTGCTTTATCCAAGTGTTTGAAATACACCACCCATTGGAGCCAGTTCCAGACTTTAATCATAGAATTGTGCCAGTTTTCCAGTCATCTTTTCAAGTCTTCAGACTTTCCCGAGGACATACTTCTTGCAGTGCTTTTCTCAAAGTAATATGACTTTCCAACTCCTATACAGCCCAGGTCCCCTGGTGACCTGTTTTGCTTTTTGGTGCAAATTACTATCTTTGGAGAAACTTGCATCAGTAGTGAAATACCACTATGGTGGTCTTAAATCTCCAAAGATGAGTGGTTGCATCAGAAAACAGCACCTTGAATTCCTCTGATCTTGTAAGGAGGTATAATTTAAGTGGCTAGAATTGGGAACCCAAAACTCATTTAATGAACTGTGCCATAATAATAATAATGCCATATTTTTACAAATATAAAACCTCACATCTTCAAAACTCTGGATTTACTTATTAGCACTTTTTTTTTTTTTTTTTGCGGTACGCGGGCCTCTCACTGTTGTGGCCTCTCCCGTTGCGGAGTACAGGCTCCGGACGCGCAGGCTCAGCGGCCATGGCTCATGGGCCCAGCTGCTCCGCGGCACGTGGGATCTTCCCGGACCGGGGCACGAACCCGTGTCCCCTGCATCGGCAGGCGGACTCTCAACCACTGCACCACCAGGGAAGCCCTTGTTAGCACATTTTTGGGTAGAGTTTTTCAACAAGAAAGTTTTAGTATTTATTCATTTAATTATATACTAGTTCTAGAAGCTTTCTAGAACTTAAAATTTGTTTTTAATTCTGAATCAAGTTTTCAGAACACTGGTTTTCATAATAAAAGGTTTCACAACCAGACAGTATTACAAAAGTAAATGAGGTTTTTAAAGGCGATGTAAGGATTAGAGGTTACTGAGCCAAACTTCTAGATGGGAGAGAAAATCGTATCAAGCATAGACCAGGATCGAGTTTGCAGACAATTTGGAGATTCTGAACAAATCTCTGAAATCCAGTTGGTGTTCTATAGACTTGCCTATATAGGCCAGTGAAGTTTAAGGGCAGACATGTAAGTCATCTGTTTAGTTAACTACTCTAAAATTTTGCTGGGGTTTAGTGACAGACTTAAGTCTTTGATTCCCAGACTTTTCCAGTTCAGGAAACTGAGGCATAGAGAGATCAGATAACTTGTCCAAAGTCATCCAGCTTGTATGTAGCACAGCTGGGATGTTGTAGTGGTGGTTATCTCTGGGTACTTTTTATTTTTCTTTATGCTTTTCTGTATTTTTCAAATTTGCAGCAACTAACATTTATAATCTAAAGAGGCTTGGTTTTGTTTTTTTTAAGAAAAACTGAGAATTATGTAAATATGTTGAAGGAATGGTTAACTAAAAACTGGTGTAAAGGAAGGGGAAATGGTCAGAAATGGCTTCATGCCTTACCTAGTCTCTTTATGACTGACCTAGTCTATTCCGAGGACATATCATCTAAATTGTCAGTAAATATTTAAATAAAATTACACACAATACTATTAAATTCATTCCTTTGTAAATAATAAAGCTAAATATTACATAAAACTTTTTTAAAAATTAAGCCTTTTTAAAGAACATTTTTAGATTTACAGAAAAATTTAGATAATACAGAGTTCCTGTATACTTCCCTCCCTTCTAAGTTTCTTCTAGTAAAATCTTGCTTTAGTGTGGTTACATTTGTTATAGTTAATGAACCAGTACTGATACATTATTAGCTTAAGTTCATATTTTATATTAAGGATTATTCTTTGTGTTATACAATTATAGGTTTTGATAAATGTTTCCACCATTGTAGTATTATTCACTGCTCTAAAAATCCCCTCTGCTTCACCTATTCATCACTACTCCCTTACTTCCATCCCTCAAATCCCTGGCAACCACTATTCTATTGCCTTTATAAAAGTTTTCTGTTTTCCAGAATGTCATATAGTATGGAGTCTTTTCAGACTAGCTTCTTTCACTTAGCAATATGCATTTAAGGTTCCTTCACATCTTTTCATGGCTTGATAGCTCATTTTATTTCTTTTTATCACTGAATAATATTCCATTGTCTGAATGCACTACAGTTTATTCAGTCACCTATTGAAGGACATTTTGGTTGCTTCTAGTTTTTGGCAGTTAGGAATAAAGCTCCTGTAAATAATTCTTGTACAGGTTTTTGTGTGGACATAAATTTTCATCTCAGTTGGGTAAATGTCTAGGAGTGTGATTGCTGGATCATATGGAAAGCTGTTAAAAAAACAAAAACAAAAACCTACCAAGCTGTCTTTCCAAGTGGTTATCGTATTTTGCATTCCCACCAGCAAAAAAAATGAGAGTTGTTTCTCCACATCCTTACCAGTGTTTGGTATTGTCAGTGTTTTGGATTTTAGCCATTTTAATAGATGTGTAGGGGCATCATTGTTTTGATTTGCAGTTCCTGAATGACATACGATGTTGTGTCTTTTCATATGCTTTTTTGCCATCAGTATATCTTTGTTGAGATCTTTTGCCCATTCTTAAATTCTGTTTTCTTATCTTTGAGTTTTAAGAGTTCTTTGTACACAGTAGAATTGGCTTGTTGGGCTTGTGCTGGCTTTAGCACCAAGTGTGTCCTGTTTCAGAGGTGTGGTTACCTATAGAAACAAAAATGAAATTAATCAAAAGTATACTATTTTGAAGAATCACTCATAGTCAAAGTAAGAGAGTATTCCAGTTTCTTCGAGTCTAATAATTGTGGAGGGAAAAAAAAATGGTGATGGTGCCAGAGAACTTTTTTTTTTGACAAGGTGTATGGTTGAATGGGTGCCTACTTTTATTTCTACAGTGAATTTGAGGATTTCTCTCCTACCAATTTCATAAAAGTTTTATGAAATGAAAAGTTTTGTTTGACTAAATTGTTCTTTGTATTAATTTAGGTACCTCGTAGAACTGGGCTGTATCAAGCCACTCTGTGATCTCCTCACAGTCATGGACTCTAAGATTGTACAGGTTGCCCTAAATGGCTTGGAAAATATCCTGAGGCTTGGAGAACAAGAAGCCAAAAGGAATGGCACTGGCATTAATCCTTACTGTGCTTTGATTGAAGAAGCTTATGGTAAGATAGATTGTTTAATAGATGTCCTGAAATTATTTTTTTCCTTTTTCTCCATGCTTTTTGGCTTGTCCACACCTGTCATTAGCAAACTCATACAAAAAAGTTGTTCTCTTATGAGTAATATTTAGTATGCAGAATTGGAAATGAAGATGCATTGTAGATGTGAAGAGAAGCAAGTACCCTTTTAAGTTGAGCCCTTTTTACACTGGGCTGTTAGGATCTTCCATTCCCTGACTCTGCTTGCCATTGTGGGTACTTTTGTATTCTTACTAGTCCATCTGAGCCTCAAGAGCATCCATATCTACTGTAGACAATGCCCGACTCCACTCCTTTTCTCTTGTAAGATTTTAGAGTTCTGATTTTGAGCTGCATCCCCCAATTCCTGTGTTCCTAAAGTGTTCTTGACTGTAAACTCTAATAAGAGTTTCATTAGAAACAGTAGAGTCACTATCTGCTGTTTGGTTTCCTCATCCTTCCAATCTCAGTTCTAAATATACTCTTAATCACTGGTTTACCACTGTGCTTTAAAACTTTTAAGTTCCCTAAGTGATTTTAATGCATAGCAGGATTGAAAACCACTGCTCTAGGGCTTGTTTATTCCTAAAATTGGAATTAGGGATCATAGGGCACATTCATCTTCAAATTTATCAGATAATGCAGAATTGTTTTCCAAAATGACTTTAACAGTTTACCATTTTTTAAAGGCCTGATTATAAAAACTATATTCCTGCTTAGTGTAAGAAATTTTGAAATGTATGAAAAGACAAATGTTCCTCTACCCAGATCTTTTGCCATAGGAGAGAACTTTTGTTAATTTTTGGATGTGTGTGTGTATATATATATATATATATATATATATATATATATATAAATATATATAAAAATATGGATACATATATGAATATGTATTTTTTTTCTTCTGAGCAGTGTTAACATTTATTTCCAGTATCGCTGTAGCAGTTAGATTGCTTATGGCTATAGGTAAAAGAAAGCCTAGCTCAGATGTGCTTAAACTTAATAAAGGGAGGAGTATGTGTTGGCTAATTGTTCTGGTTAGACTTCTTAGTTTAAGCAATAGAAACTGATTCTGATTGATTTAAGGATATTACACATGTGTTGAAATGATATTGGATAGCTCAGGGCCTAGGTAGATAGAACCAGAGCAAAGAATAAATTAGGCCACAGACACAGTCCAATAGGAAAACTTCTGTTCCTGGCCTTGGGCACAGGATGCTGTGACTGTTACAGAAACTGCTGCTTCTGGGGACGGGCTGTCTCTTGCACACGTGTTTAAGATGTCAGTTTGCAATAGTATTATTCAGATGTAATCCCAGCAATGTTTTCTATGTTGCTGCAAGATGCTTATGAGATATAGAGAATCTTCCTTTTATGTCAAGGAAAGAGACATGGCAAAATATAGTTTTATTAGAATTTCCAACAGATATACAACAGATTTTTTTTTAATTCTTCATTCTAGGTCTGGATAAAATTGAATTCTTACAGAGTCATGAAAACCAAGAGATCTACCAGAAGGCCTTTGATCTCATTGAGCATTACTTCGGGACCGAGGATGAAGACAGCAGCATTGCACCCCAGGTTGACCTTAGCCAGCAGCAGTACATCTTCCAGCAGTGTGAGGCACCTATGGAAGGTTTCCAGCTTTGAAGCAATACTCTGCTTTCATGTCCCCGTGTCAGACCAGGCTACCCAGTCGAGTCCTCTTGTGGAGCCCACAGTCCTCATGGAGCTAACTTCTCAAATGTTTTCCATAATACTGTTTGCGCTCATTTGCTTGCCTTGCGCACCTGCTCTCTTACACACATCTGGAAAACCTCTGGCTCTCTGTGGTGGAATACCCTTCTAATAAAAGGGTAACCAGAACGGCCCGCTCTCTTATGGAAAACCCCTAGGCTGTGGAGATCCGCATTTATATATTATAGAGTCATGGGAATATACACATAATAATGTGGCTCCCTTTTTTTTTTTTCTGGGGGAAAAAAGAGGACTCCTCATTCCCTTTAATGTGGGAAAAAATACATTAAAAGATGAGACTAAACCTTTATCTTGAATTTCACACAACTACTTGCAACAAGGGAGATGTTTAGACCTGTTGTGTACTTCAGAGTACTTTTCATGAGTTCTTCCACAGTGAACCCTTGGATTACCTGGTGGCTTTTTCTAGCCAAATTTGCATTAATCCTTACTGAGATTGGATGGTTTTCTTTCCTCTGTTGGCACCATTCTCCACAGATATTCAACCATCCGCTCCCTCACCTTCAGCCTTCAGTGAATGTGCTTTCTAGTTGTCAGGAATGCTGAAGAATTAACACTTTGACTCTTAAATGTGATACTGGTTTGAAGATTCCCTTAGAGCAAAAAGGAGAGGGGCACATATTAATTTGTATGGCTACTGCTTCTCTTTGGTCTTATGTGTCTTAGGATTTGGAAGTGGTTCAATTCTAATGCTGATATGAAGATTTAGAATCCTTAGTGGTCGAAACCGTATCCTGTAATTCAATAAACAAGTTAAAAACAAATAGAAAAAAAAAAGCCCTCTGATTTTCCCAAACTTAACCAGTGTGACTAGAGGCTGTGTTTCTGCATTAAAACAAATGTTTCAGGCTTTGTGGTCCTGATCAAGGTCCTCATTAAATTGGAGTTCACCCTAGGTGCTTTTCCCCTCTGTGACTGGCAAGTAACACATGCTTTTAAAGGTTACTTAGGGAATTCTTTTTTTTTCCCTTAGTTGGGTGCAGCTGGATTCTAATGTATTCATGCTGCACATAAGTAGCATCTTTATCTTAAATAACCATCTTCTGGACATGACCTGTTTAACCCAAATAAGGGCAGTGATCTTTTTCTTATAACCTCATTGTTCCCTAATCATTTCATTTCATCTCCTACTAGTACTACCCAGTCAAGTCCCCTCCATAAAATAAAAACAGTTCTACCTTCTGGCTCATTTAATGATGACTGCAATCTCTACCTGCAAATGGCGCTTCCAGTACTGTCTTCAGTGATCCACATTTGTGCTCAGACTGGAATGAAAAAATAAGCTTAATTGCCAAGAGAACTGCAACTGAGTTCAATACGACTTCTTGGTGCTAGTTGGCCATCTTGACTCAATGTTGGGATATATTATCAGAGAAGATTTTTTGTTGATGTGCTGTTCAAAAATGAATTCTGAAGGAAAAGTTGCTCACTTTTTCAGAGAATATCCTTTTATTAAACCTCTTTAATTTTGTCCTCTTCTAGAATTCATTATAACCCCAAAGCATAACTATTTGGAAGTTCCCCTGGCAAGCTGTTATGTCTCTGGTAAATCCTGCTGAACTTTAGGGACATTCAGAGCTTTCATACCTCATCATGTTATTTAAGCAGCCAACTTACGTGATCTGATTTAAACTTTAAAAAATCCACTTCATTCAAAGTAGAAAGATACAAAGACAGAGGACATTTATCAGCCAAGCGTGTGATGCATTTTTTGCATCTAGTCTGTAACTGTGTCTGTGCTCTGGATGGATACCGTCTGATGTCTGTTATTGATGGAGCAGCCACGCAAAACTAGTCAACTCCCATCTATAACTGTTACTTTTTCTCGTGCTGCTTTGTGCTGAAAGAACATTTTAGTTTACTGCACTTGACCTGTAAAAGACTTTGATTCTTTGTAATTTTAGGGACAAATTAGGTGGTTAATTTAAAGAAAAACTTTCAATGTTGCCTTTACATCACATTAAAATATAACTTCTTTCAGAAGGGTAATATAAACACTGATTCATAGTAAAAATTTTGTTTTTAGCTTTGACTTTTTCGTGGCTGAGTTTTTTTAAATTGTAAATTACTGGTAACACATTTCTCTAGGATGTTTTAAATCATGTACCTTCTATTAGATAATTTTTAAAATTTCAGCTCGTTTTGATAAACCAATTTGAATGGAAAAAATATAAAACAAAATTATTTCCCCAAGTTAGCAAGAAGAGCATACATTGGGAATTTTTGCTAGCAATTGCAGGTGTCTCAATGAATGAATTAAAACAAAGTCCATTTAACTAATGTGGTCTATTTCCTGTCTAAAACAAGAGGAATTTATCTTGCTTCTGTCCTAGAAGTTCATGAGCCATGAGATAACGAGCTAATTTTTTGCAATGAATTTTTTTTAATATAAAAGTTGGAATTGATTAAAAGTTAAATCCCAGCATAACTGTTGTAACTGATAAAGCAGCCTTTTTGGTAATAGGATGACATTTAGGAGGTAGCTGTTAAGTCCTATTTTTAGTTCTCTACCTGGCAGATTGTATCAATTTATTGTATAATCTTATCATTAAGATGTTACTTATTACAAAAGCATGCTAATTTCAACACAGGAAAACTCTTCTGTAGTTTAATATACTGATGGGGTGGGGTTGGGAAGTGGCTTGATTTTACTTTCCTCTCCTTTTCTTCCTCCTCCAAACTTTCAAAGTGTATTCTTTGAAATGAGAACTTTAGTGGGAAAAAAAAGCATTGATAACATTTGGGATGTAAAGGCACTTTGTATCTGAAGGACCAGGAGGTAGATAACGGCCAGATTGAGAGACACCAAAAAAGGTAAAGATGATAGATACGAAGAATGGTGAGAATTAGGAGACAGAGTTCTCCATGGAACACTTTTAATTCATGTTGTCACTAAGTAATTAGAACCCTTTTAAACTTAATTTATATCAGCTGTACTGTTTTCGAAAATTCTGTTGCCCTAGGATTGTTCCTTCCATCTGCCAGATGAAGCTGAATGGGCTCTGGGTCATTTTTCATCCTTACTGTTACAGATATAAACTTTAACAGTTATCCCATAATAAATCTGAATTATTCCAGATTGTTGCTGACTTTGCATAAGGAAAAATATGTAGTATATTTTATTAATCAAACTTTGTCAACTATCCTTTGTTGTACATGGCCACCCACGGGCAACTATGAATTTACTTCTCTAGTGCTAAATAAATATTTCAGTTATTTAATACCCCAATTTGGGGTTGCATTATGAAAGAGTTTTCCTCAGGTTGAAGAATTTTTCTTTCTCGCTAATGAATTTTGTGAACATTTTTGTATCAATAGGCAAGTCATTATAGCTGTTTAAAGGCTTGGGGCTTTTTACATACATTAGAAATTGTGATGTCTAAGGGTGATTTTCACTAAAGAAAAGGGATTCACTTTTAGAAAGAGGTATTATTTGCTTTTCATATTTATTTACTATGTTCTACCTCCTACATTCCAAAATTTGCTCATTTGCAGAGACAGGTATACATATATACAGAAGTCTCAAATCTGAATTTTTTGCCATCTGAAGTTAACAGAACCATTTTCTTCTGTTGTGAGGTGAGCAGAGTAAATAATATATATCTACCCCGCTGGGAGATATTCTTGGCTATCTTTTTCTATCATCAGAAGTTAAAGTTACATATATATCTTTAAGAAGCTAAAGTAATTGAAGGCAGATGTAGTACTACTAGTACAGTAAGTCTGCTCTAACTTGGAGAATATTCTATGACATGCTTTATTGTCAGAAAAGGACAGGTAGTAACAATGGGTACCAGAGCATCAGAAGAAGAATGTGATAAAGTAAAATAAATATCATTATATGCTGATTCTAAAAATATCAGATTGCTACTGGACATAAAATTCATCTGGAAGTCTGGGGTAATAAGAAAGGATTAAAGGTAGATGAAGTTCCATTCTGTTTTCAGCTAGGGGTAGACAAGGAGGTCCCAGTCTGTTTTCCTACAGGTCAGATAAAGGCAACTAGTCGTTATTTGAACCACTGTTGTGTTCCAGGTGCCTGGCTAAGTAAGGGCTTTCACTTTTTCTCATTTAATCCTTCAACTGCTCTTTGAGGTGGATAATTGTCATTATGTTATAGTGACAAAATCAACACTTAGGAGAATTTACTTTGCCTCAAGGTCACACCTTGGACACTGTCTAAAGGTGGGGAAAAGCCCTGCAGGTTGTGTGTCTTGAAGAAAGCAGCAGTCACAGTGAGGTGTTCTGTGCCAAGAATTCCCAGAACAAGACACAGCAACCATAGCGGGGCCAACTCTTGTTTTGTTGGGCCATTCTTTCTCGTTCTTCCTTATCAGTCCCCTTGAAATGACTAAATCAGGTATGAATTGCTTTTAGGTTATATAATCTGGAGTGTAGACCCTCTCAGTCCAAACATCTTTCCCCTTCTGTGGTGCTAAAATTCTGTGTGACCTGACAAGTTAAAAATAATATATAAATGCTTGATTTTGAGTTTAGAAGCATAATGGCTAAACTCAGAAACATGTTTCCATTCAACAAACTCAAATGTAGGAAGTACTGACAGAGAGGGAAAGGCTTTGGAACAAAGAATGCTGCCACAGAAAGCAGTGCCATCCATGGATGTGAATTTAACACAGCTTCCTAAAGGAGTGTCAACACAAGGAGTGTCCAAAGTTTAAAAAAATGACCTTTTAATGTATGTTGTTGAGTATGTTCTGCTTACCTCGTCATTTTGACCACTCTATGTCCTTTGTCAAAGTGTTCTTACACTTTGATTTGGAATGGTTCTAATGATTCTTTGTACTTGAATGTGGTTGGTCAGGCCATGGATGAGTGCCTTGCACACAGTAGACATTCAATAAATATTAAATGACTGAAGGAATGTGCATCTATGTGATATTAGTAAAGGGTACTTGGTAACCAAAGAAAGCTCAAAGGAATTCCTTTATGCTGCTGTTTGAAACAAGGATTAGCAACTCTTTAGTGTCTCAAAATTTAAGTGTTTTATATGGAATATAACACTCTTTAGTGTCTCAAAATTTAAGTGTTATTTATATGTTTTATGTCTCCTTTCAGGAGACATAATTTGACCTGAAGTTTACAAAAGCAAACGCTGTCATAACACAGGTTTGTTATATTAAAACAAACAAACAAAAAAAACCCCAAAAACCCTATGCCTTCTGAGAAAAGTTAATGGGTATATTTTACAGGGTAACTAATATATAATCAACACCATGTTTATATATACACCAGAACTAGCTCATCAGTCTCTTCTGGCATACTCTAAGAAGAAAACATTTTTTTGCCAATTATATCCAACCAATGTGGAAGTGGTGGTTGCCTTATTAGGCTATTAAATAGAGATTTTTCATTTTTACACATTGTATGTATTGCTGCATGAGAATACTTTCTTTATACATTCTTCCAATTTAAGTGACAAATCAGTAGAAACAGAAAGATGTATTTATTCATTCTGTGATTGCTTCTCTACCATTTTTGACATTCCACTGACCAGGTATTTTTTCTGAAAACAAAAAATCTTAAAACAGTCTTAGTTCCTGCAGACTACACTGTCATCCATAGTACACAATTGTAGGGTTAACAAGTTTACTAAAGCTAGCTTAGATGACTGTTGCCCCTATTTCATTTGCCATTTTGAAAAAAAGTATTTTTTAAAACATCTTTATTGGAGTATAATTGCCTTGCAATGGTGTGTTAGTTTCTGCTTTACAACAAAGTGAATCAGTTATACATATACATATGTTCCCGTATCTCTTCCCTCTTGCATCTCCCTCCCTTCCACCCTCCCTATCCCGCCCCTCTAGGTGGTCACAAAACACCGAGCTGATCTCCCTGTGCTGTGCGGCTGCTTCCCACTAGCTGTCTATTTTATGTTTGGTAGTGTATATGTCCATGCCACTCTCTCACTTCGTCCCAGCTTACCCTTCCCCTCCCCATATCCTCAAGTCCATCCTATAGTAGGTCTGTGTCTTTATTCCCGTCTTAACCCCTAGGTTCTTCATGACCTTTTTTTTTAAAAAGTATTTTTCTAATTTTAAAATCAATAATGGTCATTTTTGTGATCTTGAATGTTTTTCCAAAGAATGAAATTACTCTCTAAATTCCTTTATCTATACCCACTTAACCTGAGGAAGCCAAAGGAGCCCAGCTGGTGTCCACAATATGGATCACTGCCCTATCTAAAACACTTGGCCCCAGCATTATTTATGGGTAAGGAGAAAATAGAAACCCAGAAGACCACAGTGGTGGGGAGAGATCTGCGAAGGCTGGAGTGCAAATTAGCATACAAAGAGTGTAGAATCTTCCAAGATTAACTTCTGACAATGAGGAGAACCCTCTTGGGAAGTCCACACTTACTGTTCTGATCTGCTGGGGGCAGTCCCAGTTTTTAAACCAACACCTGTTAATTATTTTAGTGCCCCGTTTCACTTTAAAGAAGTCTCAGTTTAGATAAGTTGCATGGCCACCCCATATTTAGCCCAAAGAGATGCTTGTATATTTAAATTGCTAGTGGTTTTAGGCAACTGGGTATGTATAGAGTTCTATTATGCTTGATTTTTGAGGTCTGGATTTGGTAATCAGTTGCTACAAAGGATGTCAGTCAAGTTGTTCCTTAGTATAGGAATCACTCCCAGGCCGTGTTTAAGGTCTGACACACATACCCACCCCCCACCCCCAATTTTTTTAGAATTAAAAAAAAAATGACCCATTTGTGGCAATATTTCTACTTAGAATTGCAACTTTACTGGGTGGCAAGGAGAATAAACCTTTCAACCACAGATGAGACGTTCAGTTCTAAAACTTCTATGGGAAATTTAAAGAAACTTTAATAGGAGAGAAACTTCCAAATCACCTATCTGGCGAAGATTAAAAGTAGCAAAAAGAGAAATGATTAAAAACGGGACCGAGTAAGGAATTTTGCTTGAGAGCCCCAAATGCAAATCTCTAGTTACGGTTTCAGCCACTTTGGATTTACTTGTATCAGTATTCCCTATTCCTACACACTCCACAGTTGCTGATGCTCCCCTCTTCCCAAGGAAGTAAACTAATTCTTTGTCCTAATCCATACGGACTACAATATTAGGACTACATGTTAGTATTAGAACATGACTAGTGAATAAAGATTTAACTAGTTATGTTCATAGCTTTTTCTTTACACGAGTTCCTGATGCTATTCATAAAAACACTGCAGACACCAAGAAATGAATTTTAATACTGAAATCTCTCACTCAAATTTCGGGAAAATCTGACGCAAAATCATTTCTGGATATTCCTGTCAACACATTCTTAATTGTGTGCCCCCTCTCTCCCTCATGCTTGTGGTATTTCTAGTGGGCTAAATATACTCCAGTACGAACACCCATCTTAGCCCTCAGACCATGTGTTTACCTTGTCTAATTGCCTTTCTTTACTCTGTGTTGGAAAAATACAGATTTACTTATATTCTTTGAAACAAAACCTATGTTCTGTGAAGTGCTTTTAAATTTATTTTTTAATGAGTTATTTAGAGTGTTTCTAAGCTTCCCAGTAAAAATCACTCTAACCCTGGCAAATGGGAGGAGGAAAGGAGAGGGAGGAGGTGGAGTTTAATCAGATTAAGATAATGTATAAAAATGGATGCTTCAAACCATTTTAAAGATGCTCTTCCCATTCTCAGCACCACATTGTGTTTATACTGTTAATTTGCACTAGCTAAGTCAATTCCTGTCTACATTCCAAACTAGAGTAGTAGGGTCAAGTAATGAGGTTTTTACTAGTTTATTCTAGGTGATCTAATTATGCTGTTGTGCCTTATAAAAGCAAGACTTTAAATTATCCCCAGTATGTATAGGACAGGAGACCCTTTATTTCCAAATGCTTTAATTGGTGACTGACAGAAAACATCATGAGACACATTTGCCTCTTCACTTCAACTGGCTACCAGGAAAACCTTTCAAACAACACTAACAGCCTCTCTTGGGCACTCTTTGTTGAGCAATTACGATCGACTCTCCCTACATGTGGGTTACACATCCTCACATTCAACCAACCACAGATCAAAAATCTTCCCCCCCAAATCCTGAAAGTTCCAAAAAGCAAAACTTGAATTTGCTTCATCCTGACAACTATGTACATAGCATTTGTATTAGGTATTGTAAGTAATCTAGAGATGACTTAAAGTATAGGGAAGGATGTGAGTAGGTTATATGAAAATACTCCAGCATTTTATACAAAAGACTTGAGCGTCCAGTGGATTTTGGTATGATGTGTGGCGGGGCGGGGGGGGCAGGGTGTCGTGGAACCAATTCCCTGTAGATACCAAGGGACAGACTATACAGGATTGGAGAAAATAGTCAGGCTTCCATTTTTGATAAACTTATTCTTGTTTAAAGAGTAATTTACACCTGAAAAGCATCTATCCTTCACGTACTTCACAGCCACTAATCATTTATTTAAAGTAGGGAGGGCTGGCTAAAGCCTAGTTACGAGTAACCTTACACATTTCTTACCCCATTCCACCCTTTCCGTTCCAAACACCTATGCAGATGTGAACTTTCCTTGTCTTTGGAAAATTTAAACCATAAGGAAGTGCTAAGACAAATGTCTGCTCATTTCCCCCGGCACTACCATGTCGGGCTACCTCGGCACTGGCCTTTAAAGGCCTCTAACACATATTCTTTATCCTTCCCGAAACGTTTAGGGAACACTTTTTAAATCAGAAGTCTTACAATCTGGGCGTAAATTTAGCTACGTCCCCCTCGCCTACTTGCAGCCTTTCGTACTCCCCACCAGGCTCTACACCACAGCAGGTGGAGAACAGAATGAAAGCCACCTGTGCAGACGGAGCTTACGCAGTCATCGGCGCTGGGTGGGCCCCGGTCTGCTAAGAAACGCGCCGTCTGAGCGCCTTACATCCAAATGGGGGCTTAACCCTGCAGCTACGGGCATCGCAAAATTCAGTCCGTTCTCGTCACACGGTTTCCAAAAAGTAATGAATGTTCTTCGAAATACTCACTGCTTCCCACGCTAGCCAGTGAGGTCTGGAAGAAGTCTTGTTCACTTTCCCTCTCGCCCAAGAACGCAGCAAACTGCTCGCGCCTGGAGGGCGAGGGTGCAGAATGCCGGAAGAAAACCTCAGGACTTTCTTTTGCGCAAGCGCAAGCGGGCTTCCCCCACAAGTCACCTCGGTTCGGAAGTGGTGGTGGGAGGGCACCCTCTGCGCATGCGCCCGGCTGTGCTGCCCTCGCGTTAGTTCGCTACGGAGCGGTGTGGAGAGTGAACCGCAGGCCTGGACCTCAGGGAACCGAGCCCACGCAGGTTTTCACTTAGCTTCTGAAATCTGTTTAAAGCGGTGATTCATTCATGCTCAAGTAGAGTACCTAAAGTCTGGCGGGTAGGGGTGCTCAGTAGTCTCAAACATTTCAGAGCTGGGGGGAGGAGCGGTGAGAAATACTTTCTGTAGATTCCCACCCCCCCCTCGCCCCACCCCTCCGCGTGCAGCTTTGGACCGCTTTATACATTCGCAGAATACCCAGCAGTAATACCTTACTTGCCGACAGCGCACAGGACCCTTTTAATAGTATTTCTCAAGTATTTGTTTAGAGGAAGAAGCGAGGAAAAACTGAAGCGGTCCAAGCCGTGCTGCTGTATCAGTGTATATTGCAGTTTAAAAACGATCCAGAAATTATTGTCACTAAAAGACCGTTTTTTAGTTTGTTGATTTTTTGTTTTTTGAGTCCGATGTTTTTTATCTTCATTTTACTGGACAGAAGGGCCAAAATACTGGCTGCCTGGTTCAGGACCGGACATCTAGCCAGCCTACAGACTTGGAGCTTCAGAGTCATGACTACAAAGGAGTCAGGAGGTGCCAAAGCAGAGTCGGCTCTCTCCTCATCAGCCAATCCGAGCAATTGTGTGTCTGAAAAACCAAACTATGCTCTGAAATTTACTCTGGTGGGACATACGGAAGCAGTATCATCAGTTAAGTTTAGTCCTAATGGAGAATGGCTGGCAAGTTCTTCTGCCGATAAAGTAATTATAATTTGGGGAGCCTATGATGGAAAAAATGAGAAAACACTTAAAGGACACAATCTGGAAATATCAGATGTTGCCTGGTCATCAGATTCCGGTCGTCTTGTTTCTGCCTCAGATGATAAAACTCTAAAGATTTGGGATGTGAGATCTGGAAAATGTTTGAAAACGCTTACGGGGCACAGTGATTATGTTTTTTGCTGTAATTTCAATCCACCATCTAACCTCATCATTTCAGGATCTTTTGATGAGAGCATGAAAATATGGGAGGAGAAAACAGGAAAGTGCCTTAAGACTTTGTCTGCTCATTCTGACCCAGTTTCTGCTGTTCATTTTAATTGTAGCGGGTCCTTGATAGTGTCAGGTAGCTATGATGGTGTCTGTCGAATCTGGGATGCTGCATCAGGTCAGTGTTTAAAAACACTTGTTGATGATGATAACCCTCCTGTCTCTTTTGTAAAATTTTCTCCAAATGGTAAATATATTCTCATTGCAACTTTGGACAATACTCTTAAACTATGGGATTATAGCAGAGGCAGATGCCTGAAGACATATACTGGTCACAAGAACGAGAAATACTGCATATTTGCCAGTTTTTCAGTTACTGGTGGAAAGTGGATTGTGTCTGGTTCAGAGGATAACCTGGTTTATATTTGGAACCTTCAGACTAAAGAGATTGTACAGAAATTACAAGGCCATACAGATGTCGTAATCTCAGCAGCTTGTCATCCTACAGAAAACATCATTGCATCAGCAGCATTAGGAAATGACAAAACAGTTAAATTGTGGATGAGTAATTACTAAACCCTTTAGAAATCAAGTAGTAGAGTCAGATTGGCCAAAAAAAAAAAAAAAAGGTTAGGTATTTTAAAAGATGGTTTCCTCTCAATTCTGGCATGGTTTTGTATTTTTTAAAAAACATTGCCTTGAATTACAAGATTTTAAGACCTATAACCTCAATTTGCAAAGCAACACAGTTGGAAAAGCAAGTCTAGATCCCAGGGCTTCTGACTTTAATCTTAAGGTCTGTTATTAATCTCTCGTGTCTGTCCTTGAGCAGATTCATTCTGTTCCTCTCAGTGACTATTCTAGAGGATCACTGTATTTGACAAAAATTTAGAAGTAAGGCTCACAAGACAGGATGACTGATTAAATGAGGGGAGCAAGGGAGTCTGGAATAACTCCAAGGTATTTGGTTTGGGCGATCAGGTGAATTAAGAGAATAAGCCTAGGATGGTGGTGGATTGGAGATTTATGTCAGATGCCACTCATACACTTTAAGTGATAGCCTACACGATGGGATGTGAAATGGTCCATGGAATCAAGTTTGTAAATTGGGGAAAATAAGCAATGGTTGTGTTTGTTCTGAGGATCTAAAAGTTTTAAGTTTTTATCAAAATAAAAATAAACCAGGACAAAATTATAAAGGCATTTTACTGAAGGACCTCTCACTACCTTGTCAGACTGCCCTCTCCTGATTCTCAGGGCAAGCTCAATGTCTGAATGAGGCTGCTCTCTTTCATTAGGTCTGACCTAAACCTACCCATGCTACAGACTCAGTTCAGAAAATCACCACTTTGTGTAACCATCACTGGCTGCCTGCCTCCAGCCACAGCTGACAGCTGAATTCGGTTTTCTTGCTTCTTGCTATAGCTTGTTATAAAATTCAAAATATATCATTTACCAGTTTGTGTTGTAATGGTTTCATGGGCCATGTGTCTGGTAAACTATGAGCTCTGCAGAGTCAAGTATGTTTTATTTATCTTTGTATTCTCACTTTTTGTATATAGGAGAGACTCAAGTAATGTTTGATAAATGACAATGAATTATACCACCATCACAACTTCATTCCTTGCCTGCTTTCAATAAGTTTTTGGAGTCAATTCCCTATACTATTATTTTTATTGATTAAAAGTATCTAACCATAGCCTCACATGTTAACTTTATTCAAATAGGGCTTACAGGAAATATGAAGTGGAAAATGTTTTCTGCCCATTTTACCTATAGAGACATGATAAACATGAAAAAATAATCTAGGAATTAAGCAAAACATAGTACAATGATCACTTAATTGAAAGTATGTATTATAGAATACAAAAGAAGACAGTTTTGCCCTTGTTGCTTTTAATAGTGCTCATGAAATATCTGCTTGACAAGTTGTAAGCGGTATAAGATACTAGAGTTACTAGTAGGTGAGTGACTGCTAAGAAGTTAATAAGTGAGGGTACTGGGAGAAGTGGGATTAGATAGGGGCAGGTCGTAAATACTGGTCATGAAATTTATATTTAACCCAAAAAGAGGTAGTCACTATAAGTTATTGAATATGAGTTGACACAAAATGAGAAATGATTATATAAATTCTTGCTGCATGGTAGCATTTTTGAGCTTTGACTTAATCATACATTTTATTACAATATATCTCCAAGATACAACACTTTAAAATGCTTCTTTAGAAGTTAAAAATGGTATTGTTCTATAAAGAAAGATGATACACTTTTAAAAAGAAGTACATTAGATTTTACCCATATTTAAAACCCATATTTAGATAAGACGTAACATAAATGTTCCAAAATAATCAAGAAAAACTAATCTGCTAAAATGTATACAAAGCAATGCTTTTTGATGATAAATTTGCAAGTGATAAAAATCAAAGAGCTTGATATCTAAAATGAAGCTAAGGTTAAAGTACTGTAAAGTATATAGACAGACACAATTAACATCATCAGATAGATTATGAAGCTGTAGGTAGAGTGGTACATTACATTTTACTGAGTATTTTATTAAACCAAATTCCCAAACAGCTGCATATATTACTTTTTAATCTGCTATAACCCTCTGAAGAGAACCAGCAGGTTGGGATGTTTATGCGGACCTGCCATCCGTTAATAGTATTGAAGCACATGAGAATAAATGAAATACTTAAATAGAAACCAGCATCCATACCTAAATGTGAGACAACCTCGTCGAACTGTAAGTAAGATACACACCAGATGCAAATGCTTATTTTTCAACACTAATAAGAAAATGCATTTGATAGATATTCATAACTGAGAAATTTAGTGTAAAGGCAGAAGAAAAAGGACCGGTTGGGAATTGTAAGCCATGGAGCAGAAGAGGTGACTGTGCTGGCCCCAAGCGACTCCACAGTGCTGGGATTTCAAAATCCTCAGAAACTTGTGGCCAGACCTCCATCATCACCTTGCCGGGACTTTTTCAAAGACTTCTCCTAAAAGCCTCTGTCTTCCAGCACGCCTGACAAAGGCATAGTGTGGTCTGGCTGCTTCCCAGGGCTCTCGAGAAACACCAGGGTATTTGGGGAGGTTAGCTCTCCAACGTGCACCTGGGTAGTGTACTCAGCTGGCCCTCCTTATTATCTCTTCAGAAATGAGGACACTGAAGAGAGAGAAATGCAGAACTAGAAACCATTTGGCTTCTGGGAAGATGTCACTTTGGTAATGGGAATTAAAGTAAGGTACAGGACCTGACTCTCTAAAGAAGAGTTAATATTAAAGTTCAAGTAAGTTGTCTCACTTTCCATTCTTTCATTTTCTCAAAAAAGCTGAGGCTGCATTTAACCTGGATCAAAGCCGTAAAATATAGACAAGTCATTTCTTTAAGAAAATTTATTTGTAGCTCTAGAGCAGAATTAGGGAACTCATACCACATTCATTTTAATAAGGCCTGTTACTGCAACATTGTTTCTAGATTTTCAAAATCCAGCCAACATGGATATCTCTGCTACTCTGTTTTGGCCTTCACAGCAGCTTCTTCTCTCAGACGAGCTTTCTTTTCTAGGTTCAGGCTTGTTAAAGACTCGTGTCTTTTGGCACCCTAAAGTGAAACCAATTTGAACAAGTGATTATTTATGCTGGTCTGGGGAGGATGTCACTGCATTGACGCCAGCAGGCTGACACGGGAAGTACAGGCATGGAAGGGTTGGCTGCTTGTGCTCCGGGCACAGCAGCCCCTCCACGTGCCTTCTGCCTCCTCTGATCCTTCCTAGAACAGCAGCTCACCCATTCAAGCACCAGAGAGAAATGCCACATCTCTACCTTCTCCTTTCTGGCCTCCTTTCTTCAAATCTTCCAGCCTCTCTTCTCCCTTTATAATGTATTCCCTTGTCTTTCTCTTTTCCTCTCTTTAGTATTAAATACCTTCTTGTTTCCATTTCTATCCCTTTTTTCCCTCCTCTCACTTTTCTTTGTTGCTACCATTTCTCCTTCCCCAACTCATTTGTATATTTTCACACCCTTCTAGTTCCTTACTCCTCTTGTACCAAAAACATTCAGCTTTGGGAATCCCAGACTTCACCAAATACTACCACTGATGACTCCCAGCAGTGTCTACCCTGCTTTTCCATCCTTTGAGAGCAAACAGGAGTGGAGGAGAAACAACCATCCTCTTCCCTTATTTCCCTCCCTGTGACTTGTTACATCTCTTTGAAGCTTACATAAACAGACCAGTCTCAAATTTTTTATACCAAATGAGTGAAGATAGCACCCTATAAGGTGGTATTTTCTTCTATCTGTGTGATTTCACATGTAAAGAATTAAGTATGGGGAGGGGAGGAGAATCGGACTGGTAAGTTGATGGAGAGGACAAAACACAATGGCTAATTTCTGTCTTCTAAATCACATTAAGTTCAAAAGTTCTTCATTCCAGTAGCATTTACCAATTAGAAACGGATAGTTCCATAAAAGAGAAAAAATTTTATGGTATAGAACAGGAGAGGAACTCCTCATCCCTTGGATGAGGCTAGGGAAGACCTCAGAAGTGATTTGTTTCTGGAGTATTTAAACTCAGCTAGTAGGACTTCCCTGGTGGCACAGTGGTTAAGAATCCGCCTGCCAATGCAGGGGATGTGGGTTCGAGCCCTGGTCCGGGAAGATCCCACATGCCACGGAGCAACTAAGCCCATGTGCCACAACTACTGAGTCTGTGCTCTAGAGCCCACGAGCCACAACTACTGAAGCCCGTACACCTAGAGCCCACGCTCCGCAACAAGAGAAGCCACCGCAATGAGAAGCCCACACACCACATGAAGAGTAGGCCCCACTCGCCGCAACTAGAGAAAGCCCATGCACAGCAACGAAGACCCAATGCAGCCAAAAACAAATAAATTTATTAAAAAATAAATAAACTCAGCCAGTATAATCAAGTAGACAAAAGCAATGCAGATTTCTCAGAATTCTAGAAAGCCCTATGTCCCGTCTACATGCTTCTGCAGGTTCAGTCTGAGAGCTAAGCATGAAAAGTCAAAGAGGGAGACAGAAAAAATACTGAAGTGGGGCAGGAACAGAGTAGTCGAGAAATTCACCCAGGCCTCCACACTTGCCCTTCGTGCTCCCATAACATCAGCCTAAATGGTCAGTATCTTCTATTCCAAGACTCTAAAGAGAGCCAGAAGTTCATTTCTCTTACTCTGGACTCACTGGGGATAAGGATGTCAGTTACCACTGGGTTTGCAGAAGAACCCTTTAAATATCTGACAATAGATATGAGACATCTCTTTCCACATGGAAGCTGTGATATATAGAATTATGCATGGTGTTAAAGTAATGCCTTGGCCAGTACTGCTGCATATAAAAATAACTATTTTAATCACAAGACAGTATATATGCAGTTTGGTAACTGGCAAACTTGGCTCCACTTTTTTGTCTTGCCACTTATTAGCTATGTGACATTGGGAAAATTATTTAACATCTTTAAGCTTCAGGTTCCTCTTTTACAAAACATGGATAATAAGAGAAGGTTCTTAGAATTATTGTGGTCATTAAATAAGTTTAACAATACCTGTTACATAATGAGCAAGCAATAACTGGGAGCACTTTTACCATCACCTCAATTAGACAGGTCTAGGTTCAAACTGTGGCTCTGCCATTACGGAGATGTGTGTGAACTTGTGTAAGTTACTAAAGGTTTCTAAGCGATGTTTCCTCATCTATAAATGAGGTCCTAATCAAATTATCTATCTTGCAGTGTTGTGAGGTTTAAATAAGATAACCGCAAGGTACTTGGAAGACAGTAACACAGATGTTAATAATGAGTGGATTTCTGGACCTGAATTCCTATGTACCACTTAGGAGCTTAGATATATGGCCCAGTTTGAACATCAAGTAAAGAACAGTGATAAGAACACTCACCAAGAGCAGAGTGAGGAGCAATAAAAAAATGAGAGTGCTTTACAGACATGCAAGGAGTTATTAGTAAGTATGCCAGTGTCATACTACTTGTTTTACATTACTTATGACATCTGTGATAACTAAACACTTTTTTTTACTTAACCAAAACTAATTTAGTCCTTCACCTTGCCAAAGTTAGGATTTGCTATTTATCTCCAGGCCTTATATCTCAGGTTTGTTCCTACTATGTTTTATTTTGTTTCTTATCATTTCTCATGTAGGAAGTAGCCTCCTCATCACAGAAGATAAATACAAGGGTCAACCCCTGACTTCCTCTAGGTTTGTTTGTGGAAAATACACAAAGATAGACGGGAAGTCCACTCTCACCTTCTTGCCCTCAATAACCATCAAGATGCATCCTGCCACTGTCAAGGCAATCATTACATAGCTGATCTTCACCCGGACCTTGTTCTTTGCAGCATCGAGCATCTCAAACCTAGTAATACAATGGGATCGTGAGAGAAAGTTAAAATTTCCCTTTCTGAAGTTGTCAGAAGGATATAAATCTGTGTCTCACAAATCAGGAGTAGAGTAGTGCCTATACATATAAAAAAGGAGATGGGGCCTAGAGGTCATACAGGACTTTGGGGAGGATGGAGCATTTTCACAATTCACTTTGTATATGAAACACAATAACGGGGTGTAGATGAAGATAGAAGGATGTATTATAGAACTCACATCCTCCCATAAAGACATCACAAATACATCTACATTTGGAATAATTCTCTCAGAATACCCACCGAACACTGGCAGAAGATCTCATACAACTAAAGCTGCAAGAAAGATCACCAAATAACTGGGTAGGACAAAAGAAAGAAAAAAAAAAGGGAATTGGGACAGGACCTGCACCCTCGGGAGGGAGCCGTGAAAGCGGAAAAGGTCCCTCACACTGGGAGGCCCCTTAGCTGACTGGTAGGTCCACTGGGACACACAGTAAGCCTCAGCGGAGAGCGAAGCTGCCGGCTTGCAGTAGGCAGGACAGAGAGAGACCGGCACAGGTGGCCCTGGCCATCTTGCTGCACTTCCCAGCCCAAGACGCGCGCCTCTTGGTGTGTGTGCAGCAGCTCAGGGCTGAAACTTGGGCTTCAGCAGACAAACCCGGGGAGAAGACTCAGTTTGACTGTGCGGAGGCAGCCCGAAGGGCCTCAGGTGTAGTCCAGGCTGCAACTGGAAGTGTGTGGAGGACACAGCCCACGCCCATCACCGGAGCCCCACTGTCAGCACGCTAAGGTAGGGGCAGGGACTTGCCACAGCAGCCTCATTCTTGGTGAGCTCACAGTGGGTGTGGCTCAGCCGCTATGAGTTCTGGGAGTGTGCAAGTGCTGGGTGGTTGCCCGCATACAGAGGTAGGGCTGAAATCTGAGGCGATTCCCTGCGGGTGTGCAACTTCGGCGAATTTATGCCTGTGGCAGCGCCTGGGGATAATCTGAGCTGATTACTGGCTCTCCTGTAGCTGAGACGGGTCCTGTGCCAGGAGCAACAGGCTTCGTGGGTGCACACACACAGAAGTGGGGCTGAAATCAGAGCCAATACCTGTGTCTCCACAGCAGAGGCGGGGCTGAGGGCCACGCCAACAACAGTGTACTTGTGAGCCTGCACAGTGGGTGGCAGGCGACGTCACAGAGCACATGTCTGGGTAGTCAGCTCCTGGGGGGGAATACACAGCAGCTCCTTTCCCAGCCGGAGCACTCCACTCCTGCCTACCTCACATCGTAGCTTAGAACCGGATCTGGGGGCTTCTCTTCCAACAACTGGGGAACAGACCCTGCCCATGACAGGGCTGTGACAACAACAGAGCAAAGAGAAGGTCCCACTCAACACAAGATCCAGTGCAGACTCTGCTTACCACAACACAAATCACACCACTATGAGGGAGATAACAGCCAACACGCATTGAGGAAAGATGTGGCAGACATCCATACCAAAAACGGCCCTCACACCAAAAATACTGGACTCACACAGGCTACACAGGGTCATTCCCACATAAAAATAGCCCTTCAAGACCACAGTAGATAACTGTTTCCCTTAAATTCATAGAGTCAGAGAAATATAAGTAAAATGAAAAAACATAGGAACCACTCCCAATTAAAAGATCAAGAGAAATCTCCTGAAAGAACAAACAAGTTGGTTTGTTTCTCTAGACTGAAGAAACAGACCTCTCCAGTCTAACAACCCGAGTTCAAAAGTCAGGTAATAAAAATGCTGGAGGAATTAAGAAAGGCAATCACTAGAAATGCAGATCACTGTAACAAGGACTTAGAAACTATAAAGAGGAGCCAATCAAAATTAGACAACTCAACTGCTGAGGTGAAACCAGGCTAAAGTCAATAAAGAGCAAACTAAATAATGCAGAAGAACGAATAAGTGATCTGGAAGATAAAATAATGGAGATCACCCAAACAGAACAGCAGACAGAAAGACAAATGAAAGTAGCAGGACTTCCCCGGTGGCACAGTGGTTAAGAATCCACCTGCCAATGCAGGGGACATGGGTTCGAGCCCTGGTCCAGGAAGATCCCACATGCCACAGAGCAACTAAGCCTATGTGCCACAACTACTGAGCCTGCACTCTAGAGCCCACGAGCCACAACTACTGAGCCCGGATACCACAACTACTGAAGCCTATGTGCCTAGAGCCTGTGCTCCGCAACAAGAGAAGCCACTGCAATGAGAAACCCGTGCACCGCAATGAAGAGTAGCCCCTGCTCGCCACAACTAGAGAAAGCCCGCACACAGCAATGAAGACCCAACACAGCCAAAAATAAATAAATTAATTAATTAAAAAAATTTAATATCAGTTTATGATAAAAGCTCTCCAGAAACTGGGCATAAAGGGAACATACCTCAAAATAATAAAGGCAATATATGAAAAACCCACAGCTAACATCATACTCAACAGTGAAAAGCTGAAAACATTCCCTCTAAGATCAGGAACAAGATAAGAATGCCTACTCTTGCCACTTTTATTCAACATAGTTTTAGAAGTCCTAGCCAAAGCAATGAGAGAAGAAAAAGAAATAAGAGGAATCCAAATTGGAAAGGAAGAAGTAAAACTGTCACTGTTTGCAGATGACATGATAACTATACATAGAAAATCCTAAAGATGCCACCAGAAAACTACTAGAGCTCATCAGTGAACTCAGTAAAGTTGCAGTATACAAAATTAATATGCAGAAATCTGTTGCATTTCTATACACTAACAATGAAATGTAAGAAAGAAAAACTAATTTAGTCACTTTCTGCAGCTAGGAGAGGATATCAAATCAGCTGACTTCAGAGTATCTAACAGCTCTTCACTAGGCACTACATAAGGTATCAATGATAACACATAGATTTCCCAGCACTGTTATTATTCCAGGTACTTGCCAAAGAGGAAACATTTAGAGAAGTGGAAACTGTTTTAAGATTTGGTTGAAAGGTTTTAAGTAGTCAGACTCAGAGGAACTGCTTTTCCTTTAAAATAGACTACCGAAAAATAAAAGCTGCTTACAACCCTAAATTCAGCACTCACGAGACAGTCTCTGGGATTTCATCTTCCTTTTTGAAGCGACCTGACCATATTAGGATCTTCTTCTCCCAATCCGTAGGCTTATGCAATGGCACTCTGTGGCTGTAAGTGTCTATGAGGAAAACAAGAGAAGATATCTTACTCATATGAGACTGACTCTCAAATTTAGCAACATTAAAATGCTATTTGTGCTTTTTAGCTATTCGCTAAACAGAATCATTGAGAAATCTCAAGCTAATTAGAGCTTTGTTTGGATGGAATTTCTTAGGTTGCTCATTTCTTAAATGAGATTCAAAAATTCTGTGAGGACTGAAGTAAAATAAAAGCATTATTTCCCAATATAAGCCATAGCCATTGAAAGCTGAAAGAACACCATGAACAAAGTTATAAAGGTGAGAAGGATGAACTAAAAAGAGAACAGTGAGGAGCCTGTTTGACTTCAGTAGAATTAAAAAAAAAGTTTGTAGGTAAAATCAGATTATAAAAGAACTTGAATGGCAGGCTAAGCTTTTTAGACCTGATTCAAGAACTACTGTACACTTTGAAGCAAGGAAGAAGTTAACATTTTAGAAAATTTAATGTGCATAATGGATGGAAAGCAAAAGGATAGGACAGAGTGGGTAACAAGTCCAAACAGAAGATTATAATACAAGGTATTACAATACAAGGGTGAGGTGATATAGTCAGAACTAGAGTTATAACAGCAGGAAGAGAGACAACAAAGTCAATATGATGATGACTGAAAGAATCTGGAGATGAAGACAAAGAAGGATTCATGAAGAACCTCAAACTTGGATGAGTAAGACAATAACAGTATTGTTAACCAAAATAAGGAGATTGTGAAAAGAACCAGTCAGGAGAGGAAAAAGCATGAATGCCATTTTAGATCTACTGACTTAAATTCATGCCATCTGAGTAGGTTTCATTAATAAGTTGGGAGTGGAGATAACCACTAGTGCAAAGGGAGAACCAGTGAGGATGATAGAGAAACATAGAAGACCAGGGGCTGAGCCTTGGGGCATGACCCAGAAAGGAGACAGGGGAAAGAGGCAGCAGAGGAAAACAGAGCAGCCAAAGATGAAAATGAACAAGAAAGGTAGAACCATAGACTATAAGAGAACCTTTCAAAGGAAGGGGAAGTCACTGAAGGCAAGGAGCAGAAAAAGCTAGGGAATCACAGAATGTCAGGGTTAGAAAGGACCTTGGAGATAATCTCATCCAACTTCCATATAATGCCTACATCTCTCTTGCAGACAGACCATCTCCTTGACTACATACACATCACCTTTGCTTAAGCTGCACTTTTCACTTAACCAGAAGGCAACAGCAAAAGGAACAGGAAGGTCACTTGGAAAAAAATCCACAAAGAACCAAAGTCAAGAAAAGAGGTTTAGAAGTACAGGAATAGAACTGCGGTGATTTTTACCTTTTAACCATTCCAGTGCTTGGCACAACTTTCTCTAGAGTTTTTAAAATTTTTTTTCCATTTTATGTACTATATACTCATTAAAGACAATTCAGAAAGTATAGATGTGAAAAAAGAAAAATTTTAAAACCACCCCTAATTCTCCTGTCATAGCATGATCTCTATATTTTTATTTTGGTGTGTTTCCTAAGTCTTATCCCCATACATATGTATATATACGTAATTTCTATACGTACCATGCTTGTGCTTATGCACAATATAGAATTTTGTAGCCTGCTTTGTTCATTAACATGATGACAAACACTTCCCATGCCAGTATGCGGTATTTATAAGCCCTATTTCCAACAGCTGCACAACCTCATCAAGTAGATCTAACATATATAATTAATCATTCCCAGATTACTTAACATTTAGACTAATTTCTCATTTTCCATATATATATATATATATATGG